>NW_026969153.1:0-53000 GCF_028390025.1 Pseudophryne corroboree
TGACGTGTCCTATACCTCCTGCCACTGTGACGTGTCCTATACCTCCTGCCACTGTGACGTGTCCTATACCTCCTGCACTGTGACGTGTCCTATACCTCCTGCACTGTGACGTGTCCTATACCTCCTGCACTGTGACGTGTCCTATACCTCCTGCACTGTGACGTGTCCTATACCTCCTGCACTGTGACGTGTCCTATACCTCCTGCACTGTGACGTGTCCTATACCTCCTGCACTGTGACGTGTCCTATACCTCCTGCCACTGTGACGTGTCCTATACCTCCTGCACTGTGACGTGTCCTATACCTCCTGCCACTGTGACGTGTCCTATACCTCCTGCCACTGTGACGTGTCCTATACCTCCTGCACTGTGACGTGTCCTATACCTCCTGCACTGTGACGTGTCCTATACCTCCTGCCACTGTGACGTGTCCTATACCTCCTGCCACTGTGACGTGTCCTATACCTCCTGCCACTGTGACGTGTCCTATACCTCCTGCCACTGTGACGTGTCCTATACCTCCTGCACTGTGACGTGTCCTATACCTCCTGCCACTGTGACGTGTCCTATACCTCCTGCCACTGTGACGTGTCCTATACCTCCTGCACTGTGACGTGTCCTATACCTCCTGCACTGTGACGTGTCCTATACCTCCTGCACTGTGACGTGTCCTATACCTCCTGCACTGTGACGTGTCCTATACCTCCTGCACTGTGACGTGTCCTATACCTCCTGCACTGTGACGTGTCCTATACCTCCTGCACTGTGACGTGTCCTATACCTCCTGCACTGTGACGTGTCCTATACCTCCTGCCACTGTGACGTGTCCTATACCTCCTGCCACTGTGACGTGTCCTATACCTCCTGCACTGTGACGTGTCCTATACCTCCTGCACTGTGACGTGTCCTATACCTCCTGCACTGTGACGTGTCCTATACCTCCTGCACTGTGACGTGTCCTATACCTCCTGCACTGTGACGTGTCCTATACCTCCTGCACTGTGACGTGTCCTATACCTCCTGCACTGTGACGTGTCCTATACCTCCTGCACTGTGACGTGTCCTATACCTCCTGCCACTGTGACGTGTCCTATACCTCCTGCACTGTGACGTGTCCTATACCTCCTGCACTGTGACGTGTCCTATACCTCCTGCCACTGTGACGTGTCCTATACCTCCTGCACTGTGACGTGTCCTATACCTCCTGCCACTGTGACGTGTCCTATACCTCCTGCCACTGTGACGTGTCCTATACCTCCTGCCACTGTGACGTGTCCTATACCTCCTGCCACTGTGACGTGTCCTATACCTCCTGCACTGTGACGTGTCCTATACCTCCTGCACTGTGACGTGTCCTATACCTCCTGCACTGTGACGTGTCCTATACCTCCTGCCACTGTGACGTGTCCTATACCTCCTGCCACTGTGACGTGTCCTATACCTCCTGCACTGTGACGTGTCCGTATACCTCCTGCACTGTGACGTGTCCTATACCTCCTGCACTGTGACGTGTCCTATACCTCCTGCCACTGTGACGTGTCCTATACCTCCTGCCACTGTGACGTGTCCTATACCTCCTGCACTGTGACGTGTCCTATACCTCCTGCACTGTGACGTGTCCTATACCTCCTGCCACTGTGACGTGTCCTATACCTCCTGCCACTGTGACGTGTCCTATACCTCCTGCACTGTGACGTGTCCTATACCTCCTGCCACTGTGACGTGTCCTATACCTCCTGCACTGTGACGTGTCCTATACCTCCTGCACTGTGACGTGTCCTATACCTCCTGCACTGTGACGTGTCCTATACCTCCTGCCACTGTGACGTGTCCTATACCTCCTGCCACTGTGACGTGTCCTATACCTCCTGCACTGTGACGTGTCCTATACCTCCTGCACTGTGACGTGTCCTATACCTCCTGCACTGTGACGTGTCCTATACCTCCTGCCACTGTGACGTGTCCTATACCTCCTGCCACTGTGACGTGTCCTATACCTCCTGCACTGTGACGTGTCCTATACCTCCTGCACTGTGACGTGTCCTATACCTCCTGCACTGTGACGTGTCCTATACCTCCTGCACTGTGACGTGTCCTATACCTCCTGCACTGTGACGTGTCCTATACCTCCTGCACTGTGACGTGTCCTATACCTCCTGCACTGTGACGTGTCCTATACCTCCTGCACTGTGACGTGTCCTATACCTCCTGCACTGTGACGTGTCCTATACCTCCTGCCACTGTGACGTGTCCTATACCTCCTGCACTGTGACGTGTCCTATACCTCCTGCCACTGTGACGTGTCCTATACCTCCTGCACTGTGACGTGTCCTATACCTCCTGCACTGTGACGTGTCCTATACCTCCTGCACTGTGACGTGTCCTATACCTCCTGCACTGTGACGTGTCCTATACCTCCTGCACTGTGACGTGTCCTATACCTCCTGCACTGTGACGTGTCCTATACCTCCTGCCACTGTGACGTGTCCTATACCTCCTGCCACTGTGACGTGTCCTATACCTCCTGCACTGTGACGTGTCCTATACCTCCTGCACTGTGACGTGTCCTATACCTCCTGCCACTGTGACGTGTCCTATACCTCCTGCACTGTGACGTGTCCTATACCTCCTGCACTGTGACGTGTCCTATACCTCCTGCACTGTGACGTGTCCTATACCTCCTGCACTGTGACGTGTCCTATACCTCCTGCACTGTGACGTGTCCTATACCTCCTGCACTGTGACGTGTCCTATACCTCCTGCACTGTGACGTGTCCTATACCTCCTGCACTGTGACGTGTCCTATACCTCCTGCCACTGTGACGTGTCCTATACCTCCTGCACTGTGACGTGTCCTATACCTCCTGCCACTGTGACGTGTCCTATACCTCCTGCCACTGTGACGTGTCCTATACCTCCTGCACTGTGACGTGTCCTATACCTCCTGCACTGTGACGTGTCCTATACCTCCTGCACTGTGACGTGTCCTATACCTCCTGCACTGTGACGTGTCCTATACCTCCTGCCACTGTGACGTGTCCTATACCTCCTGCACTGTGACGTGTCCTATACCTCCTGCACTGTGACGTGTCCTATACCTCCTGCACTGTGACGTGTCCTATACCTCCTGCACTGTGACGTGTCCTATACCTCCTGCACTGTGACGTGTCCTATACCTCCTGCCACTGTGACGTGTCCTATACCTCCTGCACTGTGACGTGTCCTATACCTCCTGCACTGTGACGTGTCCTATACCTCCTGCACTGTGACGTGTCCTATACCTCCTGCACTGTGACGTGTCCTATACCTCCTGCCACTGTGACGTGTCCTATACCTCCTGCACTGTGACGTGTCCTATACCTCCTGCACTGTGACGTGTCCTATACCTCCTGCACTGTGACGTGTCCTATACCTCCTGCACTGTGACGTGTCCTATACCTCCTGCCACTGTGACGTGTCCTATACCTCCTGCCACTGTGACGTGTCCTATACCTCCTGCACTGTGACGTGTCCTATACCTCCTGCACTGTGACGTGTCCTATACCTCCTGCACTGTGACGTGTCCTATACCTCCTGCACTGTGACGTGTCCTATACCTCCTGCCACTGTGACGTGTCCTATACCTCCTGCACTGTGACGTGTCCTATACCTCCTGCCACTGTGACGTGTCCTATACCTCCTGCACTGTGACGTGTCCTATACCTCCTGCACTGTGACGTGTCCTATACCTCCTGCACTGTGACGTGTCCTATACCTCCTGCACTGTGACGTGTCCTATACCTCCTGCCACTGTGACGTGTCCTATACCTCCTGCACTGTGACGTGTCCTATACCTCCTGCCACTGTGACGTGTCCTATACCTCCTGCACTGTGACGTGTCCTATACCTCCTGCCACTGTGACGTGTCCTATACCTCCTGCACTGTGACGTGTCCTATACCTCCTGCACTGTGACGTGTCCTATACCTCCTGCCACTGTGACGTGTCCTATACCTCCTGCACTGTGACGTGTCCTATACCTCCTGCCACTGTGACGTGTCCTATACCTCCTGCACTGTGACGTGTCCTATACCTCCTGCCACTGTGACGTGTCCTATACCTCCTGCCACTGTGACGTGTCCTATACCTCCTGCACTGTGACGTGTCCTATACCTCCTGCACTGTGACGTGTCCTATACCTCCTGCACTGTGACGTGTCCTATACCTCCTGCACTGTGACGTGTCCTATACCTCCTGCACTGTGACGTGTCCTATACCTCCTGCACTGTGACGTGTCCTATACCTCCTGCACTGTGACGTGTCCTATACCTCCTGCCACTGTGACGTGTCCTATACCTCCTGCACTGTGACGTGTCCTATACCTCCTGCACTGTGACGTGTCCTATACCTCCTGCACTGTGACGTGTCCTATACCTCCTGCACTGTGACGTGTCCTATACCTCCTGCACTGTGACGTGTCCTATACCTCCTGCCACTGTGACGTGTCCTATACCTCCTGCACTGTGACGTGTCCTATACCTCCTGCCACTGTGACGTGTCCTATACCTCCTGCCACTGTGACGTGTCCTATACCTCCTGCACTGTGACGTGTCCTATACCTCCTGCACTGTGACGTGTCCTATACCTCCTGCCACTGTGACGTGTCCTATACCTCCTGCACTGTGACGTGTCCTATACCTCCTGCACTGTGACGTGTCCTATACCTCCTGCACTGTGACGTGTCCTATACCTCCTGCCACTGTGACGTGTCCTATACCTCCTGCACTGTGACGTGTCCTATACCTCCTGCCACTGTGACGTGTCCTATACCTCCTGCCACTGTGACGTGTCCTATACCTCCTGCACTGTGACGTGTCCTATACCTCCTGCCACTGTGACGTGTCCTATACCTCCTGCACTGTGACGTGTCCTATACCTCCTGCACTGTGACGTGTCCTATACCTCCTGCCACTGTGACGTGTCCTATACCTCCTGCCACTGTGACGTGTCCTATACCTCCTGCACTGTGACGTGTCCTATACCTCCTGCACTGTGACGTGTCCTATACCTCCTGCACTGTGACGTGTCCTATACCTCCTGCCACTGTGACGTGTCCTATACCTCCTGCACTGTGACGTGTCCTATACCTCCTGCACTGTGACGTGTCCTATACCTCCTGCACTGTGACGTGTCCTATACCTCCTGCACTGTGACGTGTCCTATACCTCCTGCACTGTGACGTGTCCTATACCTCCTGCACTGTGACGTGTCCTATACCTCCTGCCACTGTGACGTGTCCTATACCTCCTGCCACTGTGACGTGTCCTATACCTCCTGCACTGTGACGTGTCCTATACCTCCTGCACTGTGACGTGTCCTATACCTCCTGCCACTGTGACGTGTCCTATACCTCCTGCACTGTGACGTGTCCTATACCTCCTGCACTGTGACGTGTCCTATACCTCCTGCCACTGTGACGTGTCCTATACCTCCTGCACTGTGACGTGTCCTATACCTCCTGCACTGTGACGTGTCCTATACCTCCTGCACTGTGACGTGTCCTATACCTCCTGCACTGTGACGTGTCCTATACCTCCTGCACTGTGACGTGTCCTATACCTCCTGCACTGTGACGTGTCCTATACCTCCTGCCACTGTGACGTGTCCTATACCTCCTGCACTGTGACGTGTCCTATACCTCCTGCACTGTGACGTGTCCTATACCTCCTGCACTGTGACGTGTCCTATACCTCCTGCCACTGTGACGTGTCCTATACCTCCTGCCACTGTGACGTGTCCTATACCTCCTGCACTGTGACGTGTCCTATACCTCCTGCACTGTGACGTGTCCTATACCTCCTGCACTGTGACGTGTCCTATACCTCCTGCCACTGTGACGTGTCCTATACCTCCTGCCACTGTGACGTGTCCTATACCTCCTGCACTGTGACGTGTCCTATACCTCCTGCACTGTGACGTGTCCTATACCTCCTGCCACTGTGACGTGTCCTATACCTCCTGCACTGTGACGTGTCCTATACCTCCTGCACTGTGACGTGTCCTATACCTCCTGCACTGTGACGTGTCCTATACCTCCTGCACTGTGACGTGTCCTATACCTCCTGCACTGTGACGTGTCCTATACCTCCTGCACTGTGACGTGTCCTATACCTCCTGCCACTGTGACGTGTCCTATACCTCCTGCACTGTGACGTGTCCTATACCTCCTGCACTGTGACGTGTCCTATACCTCCTGCCACTGTGACGTGTCCTATACCTCCTGCACTGTGACGTGTCCTATACCTCCTGCCACTGTGACGTGTCCTATACCTCCTGCCACTGTGACGTGTCCTATACCTCCTGCCACTGTGACGTGTCCTATACCTCCTGCACTGTGACGTGTCCTATACCTCCTGCACTGTGACGTGTCCTATACCTCCTGCACTGTGACGTGTCCTATACCTCCTGCACTGTGACGTGTCCTATACCTCCTGCCACTGTGACGTGTCCTATACCTCCTGCACTGTGACGTGTCCTATACCTCCTGCCACTGTGACGTGTCCTATACCTCCTGCACTGTGACGTGTCCTATACCTCCTGCACTGTGACGTGTCCTATACCTCCTGCACTGTGACGTGTCCTATACCTCCTGCACTGTGACGTGTCCTATACCTCCTGCACTGTGACGTGTCCTATACCTCCTGCCACTGTGACGTGTCCTATACCTCCTGCCACTGTGACGTGTCCTATACCTCCTGCCACTGTGACGTGTCCTATACCTCCTGCACTGTGACGTGTCCTATACCTCCTGCCACTGTGACGTGTCCTATACCTCCTGCACTGTGACGTGTCCTATACCTCCTGCACTGTGACGTGTCCTATACCTCCTGCACTGTGACGTGTCCTATACCTCCTGCACTGTGACGTGTCCTATACCTCCTGCACTGTGACGTGTCCTATACCTCCTGCACTGTGACGTGTCCTATACCTCCTGCCACTGTGACGTGTCCTATACCTCCTGCCACTGTGACGTGTCCTATACCTCCTGCACTGTGACGTGTCCTATACCTCCTGCACTGTGACGTGTCCTATACCTCCTGCCACTGTGACGTGTCCTATACCTCCTGCACTGTGACGTGTCCTATACCTCCTGCCACTGTGACGTGTCCTATACCTCCTGCACTGTGACGTGTCCTATACCTCCTGCACTGTGACGTGTCCTATACCTCCTGCACTGTGACGTGTCCTATACCTCCTGCACTGTGACGTGTCCTATACCTCCTGCACTGTGACGTGTCCTATACCTCCTGCCACTGTGACGTGTCCTATACCTCCTGCCACTGTGACGTGTCCTATACCTCCTGCACTGTGACGTGTCCTATACCTCCTGCACTGTGACGTGTCCTATACCTCCTGCACTGTGACGTGTCCTATACCTCCTGCCACTGTGACGTGTCCTATACCTCCTGCACTGTGACGTGTCCTATACCTCCTGCACTGTGACGTGTCCTATACCTCCTGCCACTGTGACGTGTCCTATACCTCCTGCACTGTGACGTGTCCTATACCTCCTGCCACTGTGACGTGTCCTATACCTCCTGCACTGTGACGTGTCCTATACCTCCTGCACTGTGACGTGTCCTATACCTCCTGCACTGTGACGTGTCCTATACCTCCTGCACTGTGACGTGTCCTATACCTCCTGCACTGTGACGTGTCCTATACCTCCTGCACTGTGACGTGTCCTATACCTCCTGCCACTGTGACGTGTCCTATACCTCCTGCACTGTGACGTGTCCTATACCTCCTGCACTGTGACGTGTCCTATACCTCCTGCACTGTGACGTGTCCTATACCTCCTGCACTGTGACGTGTCCTATACCTCCTGCACTGTGACGTGTCCTATACCTCCTGCACTGTGACGTGTCCTATACCTCCTGCACTGTGACGTGTCCTATACCTCCTGCCACTGTGACGTGTCCTATACCTCCTGCACTGTGACGTGTCCTATACCTCCTGCACTGTGACGTGTCCTATACCTCCTGCCACTGTGACGTGTCCTATACCTCCTGCACTGTGACGTGTCCTATACCTCCTGCACTGTGACGTGTCCTATACCTCCTGCACTGTGACGTGTCCTATACCTCCTGCACTGTGACGTGTCCTATACCTCCTGCACTGTGACGTGTCCTATACCTCCTGCACTGTGACGTGTCCTATACCTCCTGCACTGTGACGTGTCCTATACCTCCTGCACTGTGACGTGTCCTATACCTCCTGCCACTGTGACGTGTCCTATACCTCCTGCACTGTGACGTGTCCTATACCTCCTGCACTGTGACGTGTCCTATACCTCCTGCACTGTGACGTGTCCTATACCTCCTGCCACTGTGACGTGTCCTATACCTCCTGCACTGTGACGTGTCCTATACCTCCTGCACTGTGACGTGTCCTATACCTCCTGCACTGTGACGTGTCCTATACCTCCTGCACTGTGACGTGTCCTATACCTCCTGCACTGTGACGTGTCCTATACCTCCTGCACTGTGACGTGTCCTATACCTCCTGCACTGTGACGTGTCCTATACCTCCTGCCACTGTGACGTGTCCTATACCTCCTGCACTGTGACGTGTCCTATACCTCCTGCACTGTGACGTGTCCTATACCTCCTGCACTGTGACGTGTCCTATACCTCCTGCACTGTGACGTGTCCTATACCTCCTGCACTGTGACGTGTCCTATACCTCCTGCACTGTGACGTGTCCTATACCTCCTGCACTGTGACGTGTCCTATACCTCCTGCACTGTGACGTGTCCTATACCTCCTGCACTGTGACGTGTCCTATACCTCCTGCACTGTGACGTGTCCTATACCTCCTGCACTGTGACGTGTCCTATACCTCCTGCACTGTGACGTGTCCTATACCTCCTGCACTGTGACGTGTCCTATACCTCCTGCACTGTGACGTGTCCTATACCTCCTGCACTGTGACGTGTCCTATACCTCCTGCACTGTGACGTGTCCTATACCTCCTGCACTGTGACGTGTCCTATACCTCCTGCACTGTGACGTGTCCTATACCTCCTGCACTGTGACGTGTCCTATACCTCCTGCACTGTGACGTGTCCTATACCTCCTGCACTGTGACGTGTCCTATACCTCCTGCACTGTGACGTGTCCTATACCTCCTGCACTGTGACGTGTCCTATACCTCCTGCACTGTGACGTGTCCTATACCTCCTGCACTGTGACGTGTCCTATACCTCCTGCACTGTGACGTGTCCTATACCTCCTGCACTGTGACGTGTCCTATACCTCCTGCACTGTGACGTGTCCTATACCTCCTGCACTGTGACGTGTCCTATACCTCCTGCACTGTGACGTGTCCTATACCTCCTGCACTGTGACGTGTCCTATACCTCCTGCACTGTGACGTGTCCTATACCTCCTGCACTGTGACGTGTCCTATACCTCCTGCACTGTGACGTGTCCTATACCTCCTGCACTGTGACGTGTCCTATACCTCCTGCACTGTGACGTGTCCTATACCTCCTGCACTGTGACGTGTCCTATACCTCCTGCACTGTGACGTGTCCTATACCTCCTGCACTGTGACGTGTCCTATACCTCCTGCACTGTGACGTGTCCTATACCTCCTGCACTGTGACGTGTCCTATACCTCCTGCACTGTGACGTGTCCTATACCTCCTGCACTGTGACGTGTCCTATACCTCCTGCACTGTGACGTGTCCTATACCTCCTGCACTGTGACGTGTCCTATACCTCCTGCACTGTGACGTGTCCTATACCTCCTGCACTGTGACGTGTCCTATACCTCCTGCACTGTGACGTGTCCTATACCTCCTGCACTGTGACGTGTCCTATACCTCCTGCACTGTGACGTGTCCTATACCTCCTGCACTGTGACGTGTCCTATACCTCCTGCACTGTGACGTGTCCTATACCTCCTGCACTGTGACGTGTCCTATACCTCCTGCACTGTGACGTGTCCTATACCTCCTGCACTGTGACGTGTCCTATACCTCCTGCACTGTGACGTGTCCTATACCTCCTGCACTGTGACGTGTCCTATACCTCCTGCACTGTGACGTGTCCTATACCTCCTGCACTGTGACGTGTCCTATACCTCCTGCACTGTGACGTGTCCTATACCTCCTGCCACTGTGACGTGTCCTATACCTCCTGCACTGTGACGTGTCCTATACCTCCTGCACTGTGACGTGTCCTATACCTCCTGCACTGTGACGTGTCCTATACCTCCTGCACTGTGACGTGTCCTATACCTCCTGCACTGTGACGTGTCCTATACCTCCTGCACTGTGACGTGTCCTATACCTCCTGCACTGTGACGTGTCCTATACCTCCTGCACTGTGACGTGTCCTATACCTCCTGCCACTGTGACGTGTCCTATACCTCCTGCACTGTGACGTGTCCTATACCTCCTGCACTGTGACGTGTCCTATACCTCCTGCACTGTGACGTGTCCTATACCTCCTGCACTGTGACGTGTCCTATACCTCCTGCCACTGTGACGTGTCCTATACCTCCTGCACTGTGACGTGTCCTATACCTCCTGCACTGTGACGTGTCCTATACCTCCTGCACTGTGACGTGTCCTATACCTCCTGCACTGTGACGTGTCCTATACCTCCTGCACTGTGACGTGTCCTATACCTCCTGCACTGTGACGTGTCCTATACCTCCTGCACTGTGACGTGTCCTATACCTCCTGCACTGTGACGTGTCCTATACCTCCTGCACTGTGACGTGTCCTATACCTCCTGCACTGTGACGTGTCCTATACCTCCTGCACTGTGACGTGTCCTATACCTCCTGCACTGTGACGTGTCCTATACCTCCTGCACTGTGACGTGTCCTATACCTCCTGCACTGTGACGTGTCCTATACCTCCTGCACTGTGACGTGTCCTATACCTCCTGCACTGTGACGTGTCCTATACCTCCTGCACTGTGACGTGTCCTATACCTCCTGCCACTGTGAACGTGTCCTATACCTCCTGCACTGTGACGTGTCCTATACCTCCTGCACTGTGACGTGTCCTATACCTCCTGCACTGTGACGTGTCCTATACCTCCTGCACTGTGACGTGTCCTATACCTCCTGCCACTGTGACGTGTCCTATACCTCCTGCACTGTGACGTGTCCTATACCTCCTGCACTGTGACGTGTCCTATACCTCCTGCACTGTGACGTGTCCTATACCTCCTGCCACTGTGACGTGTCCTATACCTCCTGCCACTGTGACGTGTCCTATACCTCCTGCACTGTGACGTGTCCTATACCTCCTGCACTGTGACGTGTCTATACCTCCTGCCACTGTGACGTGTCCTATACCTCCTGCCACTGTGACGTGTCCTATACCTCCTGCACTGTGACGTGTCCTATACCTCCTGCACTGTGACGTGTCCTATACCTCCTGCACTGTGACGTGTCCTATACCTCCTGCACTGTGACGTGTCCTATACCTCCTGCACTGTGACGTGTCCTATACCTCCTGCACTGTGACGTGTCCTATACCTCCTGCACTGTGACGTGTCCTATACCTCCTGCACTGTGACATGTCCTATACCTCCTGCACTGTGACGTGTCCTATACCTCCTGCACTGTGACATGTCCTATACCTCCTGCACTGTGACATGTCCTATACCTCCTGCACTGTGACGTGTCCTATACCTCCTGCACTGTGACGTGTCCTATACCTCCTGCACTGTGACGTGTTCTATACCTCCTGCACTGTGACGTGTCCTATACCTCCTGCACTGTGACATGTCCTATACCTCCTGCACTGTGACGTGTTCTATACCTCCTGCACTGTGACGTGTCCTATACCTCCTGCACTGTGACATGTCCTATACCTCCTGCACTGTGACGTGTCCTATACCTCCTGCACTGTGACGTGTCCTATACCTCCTGCACTGTGACGTATCCTATACCTCCTGCACTGTGACGTGTCCTATACCTCCTGCACTGCGACGTGTCCTATACCTCCTGCACTGTGACGTGTCCTATACCTCCTGCCACTGTGACGTGTCCTATACCTCCTGCACTGTGACGTGTCCTATACCTCCTGCACTGTGACGTGTCCTATACCTCCTGCACTGTGACGTGTCCTATACCTCCTGCACTGTGACGTGTCCTATACCTCCTGCCACTGTGACGTGTCCTATACCTCCTGCCACTGTGACGTGTCCTATACCTCCTGCCACTGTGACGTGTCCTATACCTCCTGCACTGTGACGTGTCCTATACCTCCTGCCACTGTGACGTGTCCTATACCTCCTGCCACTGTGACGTGTCCTATACCTCCTGCCACTGTAACGTGTCCTATACCTCCTGCACTGTGACGTGTCCTATACCTCCTGCCACTGTGACGTGTCCTATACCTCCTGCCACTGCGACGTGTCCTATACCTCCTGCACTGTGACGTGTCCTATACCTCCTGCACTGTGACGTGTCCTATACCTCCTGCACTGTGACGTGTCCTATACCTCCTGCACTGTGACGTGTCCTATACCTCCTGCACTGTGACGTGTCCTATACCTCCTGCACTGTGACGTGTCCTATACCTCCTGCCACTGTGACGTGTCCTATACCTCCTGCACTGTGACGTGTCCTATACCTCCTGCACTGTGACGTGTCCTATACCTCCTGCCACTGTGACGTGTCCTATACCTCCTGCCACTGTGACGTGTCCTATACCTCCTGCCACTGTGACGTGTCCTATACCTCCTGCACTGTGACGTGTCCTATACCTCCTGCCACTGTGACGTGTCCTATACCTCCTGCACTGTGACGTGTCCTATACCTCCTGCCACTGTGACGTGTCCTATACCTCCTGCACTGTGACGTGTCCTATACCTCCTGCCACTGTGACGTGTCCTATACCTCCTGCCACTGTGACGTGTCCTATACCTCCTGCACTGTGACGTGTCCTATACCTCCTGCCACTGTGACGTGTCCTATACCTCCTGCACTGTGACGTGTCCTATACCTCCTGCCACTGTGACGTGTCCTATACCTCCTGCCACTGTGACGTGTCCTATACCTCCTGCACTGTGACGTGTCCTATACCTCCTGCCACTGTGACGTGTCCCTATACCTCCTGCACTGTGACGTGTCCTATACCTCCTGCACTGTGACGTGTCCTATACCTCCTGCCACTGTGACGTGTCCTATACCTCCTGCACTGTGACGTGTCCTATACCTCCTGCACTGTGACGTGTCCTATACCTCCTGCCACTGTGACGTATCCTATACCTCCTGCACTGTGACGTTTCCTATACCTCCTGCCACTGTGACGTGTCCTATACCTCCTGCACTGTGACGTGTCCTATACCTCCTGCACTGTGACGTGTCCTATACCTCCTGCACTGTGACGTGTCCTATACCTCCTGCACTGTGACGTGTCCTATACCTCCTGCACTGTGACGTGTCCTATACCTCCTGCACTGTGACGTGTCCTATACCTCCTGCACTGTGACATGTCCTATACCTCCTGCACTGTGACGTGTCCTATACCTCCTGCACTGTGACGTGTCCTATACCTCCTGCCACTGTGACGTGTCCTATACCTCCTGCCACTGTGACGTGTCCTATACCTCCTGCACTGTGACGTGTCCTATACCTCCTGCACTGTGACGTGTCCTATACCTCCTGCACTGTGACGTGTCCTATACCTCCTGCCACTGTGACGTGTCCTATACCTCCTGCCACTGTGACGTGTCCTATACCTCCTGCACTGTGACGTGTCCTATACCTCCTGCCACTGTGACGTGTCCTATACCTCCTGCCACTGTGACGTGTCCTATACCTCCTGCCACTGTGACGTGTCCTATACCTCCTGCACTGTGACGTGTCCTATACCTCCTGCCACTGTGACGTGTCCTATACCTCCTGCACTGTGACGTGTCCTATACCTCCTGCCACTGTGACGTGTCCTATACCTCCTGCACTGTGACGTGTTCTATACCTCCTGCCACTGTGACGTGTCCTATACCTCCTGCACTGTGACGTGTCCTATACCTCCTGCACCGTGACGTGTCCTATACCTCCTGCCACTGTGACGTGTCCTATACCTCCTGCCACTGTGATGTGTCCTATACCTCCTGCACTGTGACGTGTCCTATACCTCCTGCCACTGTGACGTGTCCTATACCTCCTGCACTGTGACGTGTCCTATACCTCCTGCACTGTGACGTGTCCTATACCTCCTGCACTGTGACGTGTCCTATACCTCCTGCACTGTGACGTGTCCTATACCTCCTGCCACTGTGACGTGTCCTATACCTCCTGCACTGTGACGTGTCCTATACCTCCTGCACTGTGACGTGTCCTATACCTCCTGCACTGTGACGTGTCCTATACCTCCTGCCACTGTGACGTGTCCTATACCTCCTGCCACTGTGACGTGTCCTATACCTCCTGCACTGTGACGTGTCCTATACCTCCTGCCACTGTGACGTGTCCTATACCTCCTGCACTGTGACGTGTCCTATACCTCCTGCACTGTGACGTGTCCTATACCTCCTGCACTGTGACGTGTCCTATACCTCCTGCACTGTGACGTGTCCTATACCTCCTGCCACTGTGACGTGTCCTATACCTCCTGCACTGTGACGTGTCCTATACCTCCTGCACTGTGACGTGTCCTATACCTCCTGCACTGTGACGTGTCCTATACCTCCTGCCACTGTGACGTGTCCTATACCTCCTGCACTGTGACGTGTCCTATACCTCATGCCACTGTGACGTGTCCTATACCTCCTGCACTGTGACGTGTCCTATACCTCCTGCACTGTGACGTATCCTATACCTCCTGCACTGTGACGTGTCCTATACCTCCTGCACTGTGACGTGTCCTATACCTCCTGCACTGTGACGTGTCCTATACCTCATGCCACTGTGACGTGTCCTATACCTCCTGCACTGTGACGTGTCCTATACCTCCTGCACTGTGACATGTCCTATACCTCCTGCACTGTGACGTGTCCTATACCTCCTGCACTGTGACGTGTCCTATACCTCCTGCACTGTGACGTATCCTATACCTCCTGCACTGTGACGTGTCCTATACCTCCTGCCACTGCGACGTGTCCTATACCTCCTGCACTGTGACGTGTCCTATACCTCCTGCCACTGTGACGTGTCCTATACCTCCTGCCACTGTGACGTGTCCTATACCTCCTGCCACTGTGACGTGTCCTATACCTCCTGCCACTGTGACGTGTCCTATACCTCCTGCCACTGTGACGTGTCCTATACCTCCTGCACTGTGACGTGTCCTATACCTCCTGCCACTGTGACGTGTCCTATACCTCCTGCCACTGTGACGTGTCCTATACCTCCTGCCACTGTGACGTGTCCTATACCTCCTGCACTGTGACCGTGTCCTATACCTCCTGCCACTGTGACGTGTCCTATACCTCCTGCCACTGTGACGTGTCCTATACCTCCTGCCACTGTAACGTGTCCTATACCTCCTGCACTGTGACGTGTCCTATACCTCCTGCCACTGTGACGTGTCCTATACCTCCTGCCACTGTGACGTGTCCTATACCTCCTGCCACTGTGACGTGTCCTATACCTCCTGCACTGTGACGTGTCCTATACCTCCTGCACTGTGACGTGTCCTATACCTCCTGCACTGTGACGTGTCCTATACCTCCTGCACTGTGACGTGTCCTATACCTCCTGCACTGTGACGTGTCCTATACCTCCTGCCACTGTGACCTCCTGCACTGTGACGTGTCCTATACCTCCTGCACTGTGACGTGTCCTATACCTCCTGCACTGTGACGTGTCCTATACCTCCTGCACTGTGACGTGTCCTATACCTCCTGCACTGTGACGTGTCCTATACCTCCTGCCACTGTGACGTGTCCTATACCTCCTGCCACTGTGACGTGTCCTATACCTCCTGCACTGTGACGTGTCCTATACCTCCTGCACTGTGACGTGTCCTATACCTCCTGCACTGTGACGTGTCCTATACCTCCTGCCACTGTGACGTGTCCTATACCTCCTGCCACTGTGACGTGTCCTATACCTCCTGCACTGTGACGTGTCCTATACCTCCTGCACTGTGACGTGTCCTATACCTCCTGCACTGTGACGTGTCCTATACCTCCTGCACTGTGACGTGTCCTATACCTCCTGCACTGTGACGTGTCCTATACCTCCTGCACTGTGACGTGTCCTATACCTCCTGCACTGTGACGTGTCCTATACCTCCTGCACTGTGACGTGTCCTATACCTCCTGCACTGTGACGTGTCCTATACCTCCTGCCACTGTGACGTGTCCTATACCTCCTGCCACTGTGACGTGTCCTATACCTCCTGCACTGTGACGTGTCCTATACCTCCTGCACTGTGACGTGTCCTATACCTCCTGCACTGTGACGTGTCCTATACCTCCTGCACTGTGACGTGTCCTATACCTCCTGCACTGTGACGTGTCCTATACCTCCTGCACTGTGACGTGTCCTATACCTCCTGCACTGTGACGTGTCCTATACCTCCTGCACTGTGACGTGTCCTATACCTCCTGCACTGTGACGTGTCCTATACCTCCTGCCACTGTGACGTGTCCTATACCTCCTGCACTGTGACGTGTCCTATACCTCCTGCCACTGTGACGTGTCCTATACCTCCTGCACTGTGACGTGTCCTATACCTCCTGCACTGTGACGTGTCCTATACCTCCTGCACTGTGACGTGTCCTATACCTCCTGCACTGTGACGTGTCCTATACCTCCTGCACTGTGACGTGTCCTATACCTCCTGCCACTGTGACGTGTCCTATACCTCCTGCACTGTGACGTGTCCTATACCTCCTGCACTGTGACGTGTCCTATACCTCCTGCACTGTGACGTGTCCTATACCTCCTGCACTGTGACGTGTCCTATACCTCCTGCACTGTGACGTGTCCTATACCTCCTGCACTGTGACGTGTCCTATACCTCCTGCCACTGTGACGTGTCCTATACCTCCTGCACTGTGACGTGTCCTATACCTCCTGCACTGTGACGTGTCCTATACCTCCTGCACTGTGACGTGTCCTATACCTCCTGCACTGTGACGTGTCCTATACCTCCTGCACTGTGACGTGTCCTATACCTCCTGCACTGTGACGTGTCCTATACCTCCTGCACTGTGACGTGTCCTATACCTCCTGCACTGTGACGTGTCCTATACCTCCTGCACTGTGACGTGTCCTATACCTCCTGCACTGTGACGTGTCCTATACCTCCTGCACTGTGACGTGTCCTATACCTCCTGCCACTGTGACGTGTCCTATACCTCCTGCCACTGTGACGTGTCCTATACCTCCTGCACTGTGACGTGTCCTATACCTCCTGCACTGTGACGTGTCCTATACCTCCTGCACTGTGACGTGTCCTATACCTCCTGCACTGTGACGTGTCCTATACCTCCTGCCACTGTGACGTGTCCTATACCTCCTGCACTGTGACGTGTCCTATACCTCCTGCACTGTGACGTGTCCTATACCTCCTGCACTGTGACGTGTCCTATACCTCCTGCACTGTGACGTGTCCTATACCTCCTGCACTGTGACGTGTCCTATACCTCCTGCACTGTGACGTGTCCTATACCTCCTGCACTGTGACGTGTCCTATACCTCCTGCACTGTGACGTGTCCTATACCTCCTGCACTGTGACGTGTCCTATACCTCCTGCACTGTGACGTGTCCTATACCTCCTGCACTGTGACGTGTCCTATACCTCCTGCACTGTGACGTGTCCTATACCTCCTGCCACTGTGACGTGTCCTATACCTCCTGCACTGTGACGTGTCCTATACCTCCTGCACTGTGACGTGTCCTATACCTCCTGCACTGTGACGTGTCCTATACCTCCTGCACTGTGACGTGTCCTATACCTCCTGCCACTGTGACGTGTCCTATACCTCCTGCACTGTGACGTGTCCTATACCTCCTGCACTGTGACGTGTCCTATACCTCCTGCACTGTGACGTGTCCTATACCTCCTGCACTGTGACGTGTCCTATACCTCCTGCACTGTGACGTGTCCTATACCTCCTGCACTGTGACGTGTCCTATACCTCCTGCCACTGTGACGTGTCCTATACCTCCTGCACTGTGACGTGTCCTATACCTCCTGCACTGTGACGTGTCCTATACCTCCTGCACTGTGACGTGTCCTATACCTCCTGCCACTGTGACGTGTCCTATACCTCCTGCCACTGTGACGTGTCCTATACCTCCTGCACTGTGACGTGTCCTATACCTCCTGCCACTGTGACGTGTCCTATACCTCCTGCACTGTGACGTGTCCTATACCTCCTGCACTGTGACGTGTCCTATACCTCCTGCACTGTGACGTGTCCTATACCTCCTGCACTGTGACGTGTCCTATACCTCCTGCACTGTGACGTGTCCTATACCTCCTGCCACTGTGACGTGTCCTATACCTCCTGCACTGTGACGTGTCCTATACCTCCTGCACTGTGACGTGTCCTATACCTCCTGCACTGTGACGTGTCCTATACCTCCTGCACTGTGACGTGTCCTATACCTCCTGCACTGTGACGTGTCCTATACCTCCTGCACTGTGACGTGTCCTATACCTCCTGCACTGTGACGTGTCCTATACCTCCTGCCACTGTGACGTGTCCTATACCTCCTGCACTGTGACGTGTCCTATACCTCCTGCACTGTGACGTGTCCTATACCTCCTGCACTGTGACGTGTCCTATACCTCCTGCACTGTGACGTGTCCTATACCTCCTGCACTGTGACGTGTCCTATACCTCCTGCACTGTGACGTGTCCTATACCTCCTGCACTGTGACGTGTCCTATACCTCCTGCACTGTGACGTGTCCTATACCTCCTGCACTGTGACGTGTCCTATACCTCCTGCACTGTGACGTGTCCTATACCTCCTGCACTGTGACGTGTCCTATACCTCCTGCACTGTGACGTGTCCTATACCTCCTGCACTGTGACGTGTCCTATACCTCCTGCACTGTGACGTGTCCTATACCTCCTGCACTGTGACGTGTCCTATACCTCCTGCCACTGTGACGTGTCCTATACCTCCTGCCACTGTGACGTGTCCTATACCTCCTGCCACTGTGACGTGTCCTATACCTCCTGCACTGTGACGTGTCCTATACCTCCTGCACTGTGACGTGTCCTATACCTCCTGCCACTGTGACGTGTCCTATACCTCCTGCACTGTGACGTGTCCTATACCTCCTGCCACTGTGACGTGTCCTATACCTCCTGCCACTGTGACGTGTCCTATACCTCCTGCACTGTGACGTGTCCTATACCTCCTGCACTGTGACGTGTCCTATACCTCCTGCACTGTGACGTGTCCTATACCTCCTGCACTGTGACGTGTCCTATACCTCCTGCCACTGTGACGTGTCCTATACCTCCTGCACTGTGACGTGTCCTATACCTCCTGCACTGTGACGTGTCCTATACCTCCTGCCACTGTGACGTGTCCTATACCTCCTGCCACTGTGACGTGTCCTATACCTCCTGCCACTGTGACGTGTCCTATACCTCCTGCACTGTGACGTGTCCTATACCTCCTGCACTGTGACGTGTCCTATACCTCCTGCACTGTGACGTGTCCTATACCTCCTGCCACTGTGACGTGTCCTATACCTCCTGCCACTGTGACGTGTCCTATACCTCCTGCACTGTGACGTGTCCTATACCTCCTGCCACTGTGACGTGTCCTATACCTCCTGCACTGTGACGTGTCCTATACCTCCTGCACTGTGACGTGTCCTATACCTCCTGCCACTGTGACGTGTCCTATACCTCCTGCCACTGTGACGTGTCCTATACCTCCTGCACTGTGACGTGTCCTATACCTCCTGCCACTGTGACGTGTCCTATACCTCCTGCACTGTGACGTGTCCTATACCTCCTGCCACTGTGACGTGTCCTATACCTCCTGCACTGTGACGTGTCCTATACCTCCTGCACTGTGACGTGTCCTATACCTCCTGCACTGTGACGTGTCCTATACCTCCTGCCACTGTGACGTGTCCTATACCTCCTGCACTGTGACGTGTCCTATACCTCCTGCCACTGTGACGTGTCCTATACCTCCTGCACTGTGACGTGTCCTATACCTCCTGCACTGTGACGTGTCCTATACCTCCTGCACTGTGACGTGTCCTATACCTCCTGCCACTGTGACGTGTCCTATACCTCCTGCCACTGTGACGTGTCCTATACCTCCTGCCACTGTGACGTGTCCTATACCTCCTGCCACTGTGACGTGTCCTATACCTCCTGCCACTGTGACGTGTCCTATACCTCCTGCACTGTGACGTGTCCTATACCTCCTGCACTGTGACGTGTCCTATACCTCCTGCACTGTGACGTGTCCTATACCTCCTGCACTGTGACGTGTCCTATACCTCCTGCCACTGTGACGTGTCCTATACCTCCTGCACTGTGACGTGTCCTATACCTCCTGCACTGTGACGTGTCCTATACCTCCTGCACTGTGACGTGTCCTATACCTCCTGCCACTGTGACGTGTCCTATACCTCCTGCCACTGTGACGTGTCCTATACCTCCTGCCACTGTGACGTGTCCTATACCTCCTGCACTGTGACGTGTCCTATACCTCCTGCCACTGTGACGTGTCCTATACCTCCTGCACTGTGACGTGTCCTATACCTCCTGCACTGTGACGTGTCCTATACCTCCTGCACTGTGACGTGTCCTATACCTCCTGCCACTGTGACGTGTCCTATACCTCCTGCCACTGTGACGTGTCCTATACCTCCTGCACTGTGACGTGTCCTATACCTCCTGCACTGTGACGTGTCCTATACCTCCTGCACTGTGACGTGTCCTATACCTCCTGCACTGTGACGTGTCCTATACCTCCTGCACTGTGACGTGTCCTATACCTCCTGCACTGTGACGTGTCCTATACCTCCTGCACTGTGACGTGTCCTATACCTCCTGCCACTGTGACGTGTCCTATACCTCCTGCACTGTGACGTGTCCTATACCTCCTGCACTGTGACGTGTCCTATACCTCCTGCACTGTGACGTGTCCTATACCTCCTGCACTGTGACGTGTCCTATACCTCCTGCCACTGTGACGTGTCCTATACCTCCTGCACTGTGACGTGTCCTATACCTCCTGCACTGTGACGTGTCCTATACCTCCTGCACTGTGACGTGTCCTATACCTCCTGCACTGTGACGTGTCCTATACCTCCTGCACTGTGACGTGTCCTATACCTCCTGCCACTGTGACGTGTCCTATACCTCCTGCCACTGTGACGTGTCCTATACCTCCTGCCACTGTGACGTGTCCTATACCTCCTGCCACTGTGACGTGTCCTATACCTCCTGCCACTGTGACGTGTCCTATACCTCCTGCACTGTGACGTGTCCTATACCTCCTGCACTGTGACGTGTCCTATACCTCCTGCACTGTGACGTGTCCTATACCTCCTGCACTGTGACGTGTCCTATACCTCCTGCACTGTGACGTGTCCTATACCTCCTGCCACTGTGACGTGTCCTATACCTCCTGCACTGTGACGTGTCCTATACCTCCTGCACTGTGACGTGTCCTATACCTCCTGCACTGTGACGTGTCCTATACCTCCTGCCACTGTGACGTGTCCTATACCTCCTGCACTGTGACGTGTCCTATACCTCCTGCCACTGTGACGTGTCCTATACCTCCTGCCACTGTGACGTGTCCTATACCTCCTGCACTGTGACGTGTCCTATACCTCCTGCCACTGTGACGTGTCCTATACCTCCTGCACTGTGACGTGTCCTATACCTCCTGCCACTGTGACGTGTCCTATACCTCCTGCCACTGTGACGTGTCCTATACCTCCTGCACTGTGACGTGTCCTATACCTCCTGCACTGTGACGTGTCCTATACCTCCTGCACTGTGACGTGTCCTATACCTCCTGCACTGTGACGTGTCCTATACCTCCTGCACTGTGACGTGTCCTATACCTCCTGCACTGTGACGTGTCCTATACCTCCTGCACTGTGACGTGTCCTATACCTCCTGCACTGTGACGTGTCCTATACCTCCTGCACTGTGACGTGTCCTATACCTCCTGCCACTGTGACGTGTCCTATACCTCCTGCACTGTGACGTGTCCTATACCTCCTGCACTGTGACGTGTCCTATACCTCCTGCACTGTGACGTGTCCTATACCTCCTGCACTGTGACGTGTCCTATACCTCCTGCACTGTGACGTGTCCTATACCTCCTGCACTGTGACGTGTCCTATACCTCCTGCCACTGTGACGTGTCCTATACCTCCTGCACTGTGACGTGTCCTATACCTCCTGCACTGTGACGTGTCCTATACCTCCTGCACTGTGACGTGTCCTATACCTCCTGCACTGTGACGTGTCCTATACCTCCTGCACTGTGACGTGTCCTATACCTCCTGCACTGTGACGTGTCCTATACCTCCTGCACTGTGACGTGTCCTATACCTCCTGCACTGTGACGTGTCCTATACCTCCTGCACTGTGACGTGTCCTATACCTCCTGCACTGTGACGTGTCCTATACCTCCTGCACTGTGACGTGTCCTATACCTCCTGCACTGTGACGTGTCCTATACCTCCTGCACTGTGACGTGTCCTATACCTCCTGCACTGTGACGTGTCCTATACCTCCTGCACTGTGACGTGTCCTATACCTCCTGCACTGTGACGTGTCCTATACCTCCTGCCACTGTGACGTGTCCTATACCTCCTGCACTGTGACGTGTCCTATACCTCCTGCACTGTGACGTGTCCTATACCTCCTGCACTGTGACGTGTCCTATACCTCCTGCACTGTGACGTGTCCTATACCTCCTGCACTGTGACGTGTCCTATACCTCCTGCCACTGTGACGTGTCCTATACCTCCTGCACTGTGACGTGTCCTATACCTCCTGCACTGTGACGTGTCCTATACCTCCTGCACTGTGACGTGTCCTATACCTCCTGCACTGTGACGTGTCCTATACCTCCTGCACTGTGACGTGTCCTATACCTCCTGCACTGTGACGTGTCCTATACCTCCTGCACTGTGACGTGTCCTATACCTCCTGCCACTGTGACGTGTCCTATACCTCCTGCACTGTGACGTGTCCTATACCTCCTGCACTGTGACGTGTCCTATACCTCCTGCACTGTGACGTGTCCTATACCTCCTGCACTGTGACGTGTCCTATACCTCCTGCACTGTGACGTGTCCTATACCTCCTGCCACTGTGACGTGTCCTATACCTCCTGCCACTGTGACGTGTCCTATACCTCCTGCACTGTGACGTGTCCTATACCTCCTGCACTGTGACGTGTCCTATACCTCCTGCACTGTGACGTGTCCTATACCTCCTGCACTGTGACGTGTCCTATACCTCCTGCCACTGTGACGTGTCCTATACCTCCTGCACTGTGACGTGTCCTATACCTCCTGCACTGTGACGTGTCCTATACCTCCTGCACTGTGACGTGTCCTATACCTCCTGCCACTGTGACGTGTCCTATACCTCCTGCACTGTGACGTGTCCTATACCTCCTGCCACTGTGACGTGTCCTATACCTCCTGCACTGTGACGTGTCCTATACCTCCTGCACTGTGACGTGTCCTATACCTCCTGCACTGTGACGTGTCCTATACCTCCTGCACTGTGACGTGTCCTATACCTCCTGCACTGTGACGTGTCCTATACCTCCTGCCACTGTGACGTGTCCTATACCTCCTGCACTGTGACGTGTCCTATACCTCCTGCACTGTGACGTGTCCTATACCTCCTGCACTGTGACGTGTCCTATACCTCCTGCACTGTGACGTGTCCTATACCTCCTGCACTGTGACGTGTCCTATACCTCCTGCACTGTGACGTGTCCTATACCTCCTGCACTGTGACGTGTCCTATACCTCCTGCACTGTGACGTGTCCTATACCTCCTGCACTGTGACGTGTCCTATACCTCCTGCACTGTGACGTGTCCTATACCTCCTGCACTGTGACGTGTCCTATACCTCCTGCACTGTGACGTGTCCTATACCTCCTGCACTGTGACGTGTCCTATACCTCCTGCCACTGTGACGTGTCCTATACCTCCTGCACTGTGACGTGTCCTATACCTCCTGCACTGTGACGTGTCCTATACCTCCTGCACTGTGACGTGTCCTATACCTCCTGCCACTGTGACGTGTCCTATACCTCCTGCACTGTGACGTGTCCTATACCTCCTGCACTGTGACGTGTCCTATACCTCCTGCCACTGTGACGTGTCCTATACCTCCTGCACTGTGACGTGTCCTATACCTCCTGCACTGTGACGTGTCCTATACCTCCTGCCACTGTGACGTGTCCTATACCTCCTGCCACTGTGACGTGTCCTATACCTCCTGCACTGTGACGTGTCCTATACCTCCTGCACTGTGACGTGTCCTATACCTCCTGCACTGTGACGTGTCCTATACCTCCTGCACTGTGACGTGTCCTATACCTCCTGCACTGTGACGTGTCCTATACCTCCTGCCACTGTGACGTGTCCTATACCTCCTGCACTGTGACGTGTCCTATACCTCCTGCACTGTGACGTGTCCTATACCTCCTGCACTGTGACGTGTCCTATACCTCCTGCACTGTGACGTGTCCTATACCTCCTGCACTGTGACGTGTCCTATACCTCCTGCCACTGTGACGTGTCCTATACCTCCTGCACTGTGACGTGTCCTATACCTCCTGCCACTGTGACGTGTCCTATACCTCCTGCACTGTGACGTGTCCTATACCTCCTGCACTGTGACGTGTCCTATACCTCCTGCACTGTGACGTGTCCTATACCTCCTGCCACTGTGACGTGTCCTATACCTCCTGCACTGTGACGTGTCCTATACCTCCTGCACTGTGACGTGTCCTATACCTCCTGCACTGTGACGTGTCCTATACCTCCTGCACTGTGACGTGTCCTATACCTCCTGCACTGTGACGTGTCCTATACCTCCTGCACTGTGACGTGTCCTATACCTCCTGCACTGTGACGTGTCCTATACCTCCTGCCACTGTGACGTGTCCTATACCTCCTGCCACTGTGACGTGTCCTATACCTCCTGCACTGTGACGTGTCCTATACCTCCTGCACTGTGACGTGTCCTATACCTCCTGCACTGTGACGTGTCCTATACCTCCTGCACTGTGACGTGTCCTATACCTCCTGCCACTGTGACGTGTCCTATACCTCCTGCCACTGTGACGTGTCCTATACCTCCTGCACTGTGACGTGTCCTATACCTCCTGCACTGTGACGTGTCCTATACCTCCTGCACTGTGACGTGTCCTATACCTCCTGCCACTGTGACGTGTCCTATACCTCCTGCACTGTGACGTGTCCTATACCTCCTGCACTGTGACGTGTCCTATACCTCCTGCCACTGTGACGTGTCCTATACCTCCTGCACTGTGACGTGTCCTATACCTCCTGCACTGTGACGTGTCCTATACCTCCTGCACTGTGACGTGTCCTATACCTCCTGCACTGTGACGTGTCCTATACCTCCTGCACTGTGACGTGTCCTATACCTCCTGACACTGTGACGTGTCCTATACCTCCTGCACTGTGACGTGTCCTATACCTCCTGCCACTGTGACGTGTCCTATACCTCCTGCACTGTGACGTGTCCTATACCTCCTGCACTGTGACGTGTCCTATACCTCCTGCACTGTGACGTGTCCTATACCTCCTGCACTGTGACGTGTCCTATACCTCCTGCCACTGTGACGTGTCCTATACCTCCTGCACTGTGACGTGTCCTATACCTCCTGTCACTGTGACGTGTCCTATACCTCCTGCACTGTGACGTGTCCTATACCTCCTGCCACTGTGACGTGTCCTATACCTCCTGCACTGTGACGTGTCCTATACCTCCTGCCACTGTGACGTGTCCTATACCTCCTGCACTGTGACGTGTCCTATACCTCCTGCACTGTGACGTGTCCTATACCTCCTGCCACTGTGACGTGTCCTATACCTCCTGCACTGTGACGTGTCCTATACCTCCTGCACTGTGACGTGTCCTATACCTCCTGCACTGTGACGTGTCCTATACCTCCTGCACTGTGACGTGTCCTATACCTCCTGCCACTGTGACGTGTCCTATACCTCCTGCACTGTGACGTGTCCTATACCTCCTGCCACTGTGACGTGTCCTACCACTGTGACGTGTCCTATACCTCCTGCACTGTGACGTGTCCTATACCTCCTGCACTGTGACGTGTCCTATACCTCCTGCACTGTGACGTGTCCTATACCTCCTGCACTGTGACGTGTCCTATACCTCCTGCACTGTGACGTGTCCTATACCTCCTGCACTGTGACGTGTCCTATACCTCCTGCACTGTGACGTGTCCTATACCTCCTGCCACTGTGACGTGTCCTATACCTCCTGCACTGTGACGTGTCCTATACCTCCTGCACTGTGACGTGTCCTATACCTCCTGCACTGTGACGTGTCCTATACCTCCTGCACTGTGACGTGTCCTATACCTCCTGCACTGTGACGTGTCCTATACCTCCTGCCACTGTGACGTGTCCTATACCTCCTGCCACTGTGACGTGTCCTATACCTCCTGCACTGTGACGTGTCCTATACCTCCTGCACTGTGACGTGTCCTATACCTCCTGCACTGTGACGTGTCCTATACCTCCTGCACTGTGACGTGTCCTATACCTCCTGCCACTGTGACGTGTCCTATACCTCCTGCACTGTGACGTGTCCTATACCTCCTGCACTGTGACGTGTCCTATACCTCCTGCACTGTGACGTGTCCTATACCTCCTGCACTGTGACGTGTCCTATACCTCCTGCACTGTGACGTGTCCTATACCTCCTGCCACTGTGACGTGTCCTATACCTCCTGCACTGTGACGTGTCCTATACCTCCTGCACTGTGACGTGTCCTATACCTCCTGCACTGTGACGTGTCCTATACCTCCTGCACTGTGACGTGTCCTATACCTCCTGCACTGTGACGTGTCCTATACCTCCTGCACTGTGACGTGTCCTATACCTCCTGCCACTGTGACGTGTCCTATACCTCCTGCACTGTGACGTGTCCTATACCTCCTGCCACTGTGACGTGTCCTATACCTCCTGCCACTGTGACGTGTCCTATACCTCCTGCACTGTGACGTGTCCTATACCTCCTGCACTGTGACGTGTCCTATACCTCCTGCCACTGTGACGTGTCCTATACCTCCTGCCACTGTGACGTGTCCTATACCTCCTGCCACTGTGACGTGTCCTATACCTCCTGCACTGTGACGTGTCCTATACCTCCTGCACTGTGACGTGTCCTATACCTCCTGCACTGTGACGTGTCCTATACCTCCTGCACTGTGACGTGTCCTATACCTCCTGCACTGTGACGTGTCCTATACCTCCTGCACTGTGACGTGTCCTATACCTCCTGCACTGTGACGTGTCCTATACCTCCTGCCACTGTGACGTGTCCTATACCTCCTGCACTGTGACGTGTCCTATACCTCCTGCACTGTGACGTGTCCTATACCTCCTGCCACTGTGACGTGTCCTATACCTCCTGCACTGTGACGTGTCCTATACCTCCTGCACTGTGACGTGTCCTATACCTCCTGCACTGTGACGTGTCCTATACCTCCTGCACTGTGACGTGTCCTATACCTCCTGCACTGTGACGTGTCCTATACCTCCTGCACTGTGACGTGTCCTATACCTCCTGCCACTGTGACGTGTCCTATACCTCCTGCACTGTGACGTGTCCTATACCTCCTGCACTGTGACGTGTCCTATACCTCCTGCACTGTGACGTGTCCTATACCTCCTGCACTGTGACGTGTCCTATACCTCCTGCACTGTGACGTGTCCTATACCTCCTGCACTGTGACGTGTCCTATACCTCCTGCCACTGTGACGTGTCCTATACCTCCTGCACTGTGACGTGTCCTATACCTCCTGCACTGTGACGTGTCCTATACCTCCTGCACTGTGACGTGTCCTATACCTCCTGCCACTGTGACGTGTCCTATACCTCCTGCCACTGTGACGTGTCCTATACCTCCTGCACTGTGACGTGTCCTATACCTCCTGCCACTGTGACGTGTCCTATACCTCCTGCACTGTGACGTGTCCTATACCTCCTGCACTGTGACGTGTCCTATACCTCCTGCACTGTGACGTGTCCTATACCTCCTGCACTGTGACGTGTCCTATACCTCCTGCCACTGTGACGTGTCCTATACCTCCTGCACTGTGACGTGTCCTATACCTCCTGCACTGTGACGTGTCCTATACCTCCTGCACTGTGACGTGTCCTATACCTCCTGCACTGTGACGTGTCCTATACCTCCTGCACTGTGACGTGTCCTATACCTCCTGCCACTGTGACGTGTCCTATACCTCCTGCACTGTGACGTGTCCTATACCTCCTGCCACTGTGACGTGTCCTATACCTCCTGCACTGTGACGTGTCCTATACCTCCTGCACTGTGACGTGTCCTATACCTCCTGCACTGTGACGTGTCCTATACCTCCTGCACTGTGACGTGTCCTATACCTCCTGCCACTGTGACGTGTCCTATACCTCCTGCACTGTGACGTGTCCTATACCTCCTGCCACTGTGACGTGTCCTATACCTCCTGCCACTGTGACGTGTCCTATACCTCCTGCCACTGTGACGTGTCCTATACCTCCTGCACTGTGACGTGTCCTATACCTCCTGCACTGTGACGTGTCCTATACCTCCTGCACTGTGACGTGTCCTATACCTCCTGCACTGTGACGTGTCCTATACCTCCTGCCACTGTGACGTGTCCTATACCTCCTGCACTGTGACGTGTCCTATACCTCCTGCACTGTGACGTGTCCTATACCTCCTGCCACTGTGACGTGTCCTATACCTCCTGCACTGTGACGTGTCCTATACCTCCTGCACTGTGACGTGTCCTATACCTCCTGCACTGTGACGTGTCCTATACCTCCTGCACTGTGACGTGTCCTATACCTCCTGCACTGTGACGTGTCCTATACCTCCTGCCACTGTGACGTGTCCTATACCTCCTGCACTGTGACGTGTCCTATACCTCCTGCACTGTGACGTGTCCTATACCTCCTGCCACTGTGACGTGTCCTATACCTCCTGCACTGTGACGTGTCCTATACCTCCTGCACTGTGACGTGTCCTATACCTCCTGCACTGTGACGTGTCCTATACCTCCTGCACTGTGACGTGTCCTATACCTCCTGCACTGTGACGTGTCCTATACCTCCTGCACTGTGACGTGTCCTATACCTCCTGCACTGTGACGTGTCCTATACCTCCTGCACTGTGACGTGTCCTATACCTCCTGCACTGTGACGTGTCCTATACCTCCTGCACTGTGACGTGTCCTATACCTCCTGCCACTGTGACGTGTCCTATACCTCCTGCACTGTGACGTGTCCTATACCTCCTGCCACTGTGACGTGTCCTATACCTCCTGCACTGTGACGTGTCCTATACCTCCTGCACTGTGACGTGTCCTATACCTCCTGCACTGTGACGTGTCCTATACCTCCTGCACTGTGACGTGTCCTATACCTCCTGCCACTGTGACGTGTCCTATACCTCCTGCACTGTGACGTGTCCTATACCTCCTGCACTGTGACGTGTCCTATACCTCCTGCACTGTGACGTGTCCTATACCTCCTGCACTGTGACGTGTCCTATACCTCCTGCCACTGTGACGTGTCCTATACCTCCTGCACTGTGACGTGTCCTATACCTCCTGCACTGTGACGTGTCCTATACCTCCTGCACTGTGACGTGTCCTATACCTCCTGCACTGTGACGTGTCCTATACCTCCTGCACTGTGACGTGTCCTATACCTCCTGCACTGTGACGTGTCCTATACCTCCTGCACTGTGACGTGTCCTATACCTCCTGCCACTGTGACGTGTCCTATACCTCCTGCACTGTGACGTGTCCTATACCTCCTGCACTGTGACGTGTCCTATACCTCCTGCACTGTGACGTGTCCTATACCTCCTGCACTGTGACGTGTCCTATACCTCCTGCACTGTGACGTGTCCTATACCTCCTGCACTGTGACGTGTCCTATACCTCCTGCACTGTGACGTGTCCTATACCTCCTGCACTGTGACGTGTCCTATACCTCCTGCACTGTGACGTGTCCTATACCTCCTGCACTGTGACGTGTCCTATACCTCCTGCACTGTGACGTGTCCTATACCTCCTGCACTGTGACGTGTCCTATACCTCCTGCACTGTGACGTGTCCTATACCTCCTGCACTGTGACGTGTCCTATACCTCCTGCACTGTGACGTGTCCTATACCTCCTGCACTGTGACGTGTCCTATACCTCCTGCACTGTGACGTGTCCTATACCTCCTGCACTGTGACGTGTCCTATACCTCCTGCACTGTGACGTGTCCTATACCTCCTGCACTGTGACGTGTCCTATACCTCCTGCCACTGTGACGTGTCCTATACCTCCTGCACTGTGACGTGTCCTATACCTCCTGCACTGTGACGTGTCCTATACCTCCTGCACTGTGACGTGTCCTATACCTCCTGCACTGTGACGTGTCCTATACCTCCTGCCACTGTGACGTGTCCTATACCTCCTGCACTGTGACGTGTCCTATACCTCCTGCACTGTGACGTGTCCTATACCTCCTGCACTGTGACGTGTCCTATACCTCCTGCACTGTGACGTGTCCTATACCTCCTGCACTGTGACGTGTCCTATACCTCCTGCACTGTGACGTGTCCTATACCTCCTGCACTGTGACGTGTCCTATACCTCCTGCACTGTGACGTGTCCTATACCTCCTGCACTGTGACGTGTCCTATACCTCCTGCACTGTGACGTGTCCTATACCTCCTGCACTGTGACGTGTCCTATACCTCCTGCCACTGTGACGTGTCCTATACCTCCTGCACTGTGACGTGTCCTATACCTCCTGCACTGTGACGTGTCCTATACCTCCTGCCACTGTGACGTGTCCTATACCTCCTGCACTGTGACGTGTCCTATACCTCCTGCACTGTGACGTGTCCTATACCTCCTGCACTGTGACGTGTCCTATACCTCCTGCACTGTGACGTGTCCTATACCTCCTGCCACTGTGACGTGTCCTATACCTCCTGCACTGTGACGTGTCCTATACCTCCTGCACTGTGACGTGTCCTATACCTCCTGCACTGTGACGTGTCCTATACCTCCTGCACTGTGACGTGTCCTATACCTCCTGCACTGTGACGTGTCCTATACCTCCTGCACTGTGACGTGTCCTATACCTCCTGCACTGTGACGTGTCCTATACCTCCTGCACTGTGACGTGTCCTATACCTCCTGCACTGTGACGTGTCCTATACCTCCTGCCACTGTGACGTGTCCTATACCTCCTGCACTGTGACGTGTCCTATACCTCCTGCACTGTGACGTGTCCTATACCTCCTGCACTGTGACGTGTCCTATACCTCCTGCACTGTGACGTGTCCTATACCTCCTGCACTGTGACGTGTCCTATACCTCCTGCACTGTGACGTGTCCTATACCTCCTGCACTGTGACGTGTCCTATACCTCCTGCACTGTGACGTGTCCTATACCTCCTGCACTGTGACGTGTCCTATACCTCCTGCCACTGTGACGTGTCCTATACCTCCTGCACTGTGACGTGTCCTATACCTCCTGCCACTGTGACGTGTCCTATACCTCCTGCACTGTGACGTGTCCTATACCTCCTGCACTGTGACGTGTCCTATACCTCCTGCACTGTGACGTGTCCTATACCTCCTGCACTGTGACGTGTCCTATACCTCCTGCACTGTGACGTGTCCTATACCTCCTGCACTGTGACGTGTCCTATACCTCCTGCCACTGTGACGTGTCCTATACCTCCTGCACTGTGACGTGTCCTATACCTCCTGCACTGTGACGTGTCCTATACCTCCTGCCACTGTGACGTGTCCTATACCTCCTGCACTGTGACGTGTCCTATACCTCCTGCACTGTGACGTGTCCTATACCTCCTGCACTGTGACGTGTCCTATACCTCCTGCACTGTGACGTGTCCTATACCTCCTGCACTGTGACGTGTCCTATACCTCCTGCCACTGTGACGTGTCCTATACCTCCTGCCACTGTGACGTGTCCTATACCTCCTGCACTGTGACGTGTCCTATACCTCCTGCACTGTGACGTGTCCTATACCTCCTGCCACTGTGACGTGTCCTATACCTCCTGCACTGTGACGTGTCCTATACCTCCTGCACTGTGACGTGTCCTATACCTCCTGCACTGTGACGTGTCCTATACCTCCTGCACTGTGACGTGTCCTATACCTCCTGCACTGTGACGTGTCCTATACCTCCTGCACTGTGACGTGTCCTATACCTCCTGCACTGTGACGTGTCCTATACCTCCTGCACTGTGACGTGTCCTATACCTCCTGCACTGTGACGTGTCCTATACCTCCTGCACTGTGACGTGTCCTATACCTCCTGCACTGTGACGTGTCCTATACCTCCTGCACTGTGACGTGTCCTATACCTCCTGCACTGTGACGTGTCCTATACCTCCTGCACTGTGACGTGTCCTATACCTCCTGCACTGTGACGTGTCCTATACCTCCTGCACTGTGACGTGTCCTATACCTCCTGCCACTGTGACGTGTCCTATACCTCCTGCACTGTGACGTGTCCTATACCTCCTGCACTGTGACGTGTCCTATACCTCCTGCACTGTGACGTGTCCTATACCTCCTGCACTGTGACGTGTCCTATACCTCCTGCCACTGTGACGTGTCCTATACCTCCTGCACTGTGACGTGTCCTATACCTCCTGCACTGTGACGTGTCCTATACCTCCTGCACTGTGACGTGTCCTATACCTCCTGCACTGTGACGTGTCCTATACCTCCTGCACTGTGACGTGTCCTATACCTCCTGCACTGTGACGTGTCCTATACCTCCTGCACTGTGACGTGTCCTATACCTCCTGCACTGTGACGTGTCCTATACCTCCTGCACTGTGACGTGTCCTATACCTCCTGCCACTGTGACGTGTCCTATACCTCCTGCCACTGTGACGTGTCCTATACCTCCTGCACTGTGACGTGTCCTATACCTCCTGCACTGTGACGTGTCCTATACCTCCTGCCACTGTGACGTGTCCTATACCTCCTGCACTGTGACGTGTCCTATACCTCCTGCACTGTGACGTGTCCTATACCTCCTGCACTGTGACGTGTCCTATACCTCCTGCACTGTGACGTGTCCTATACCTCCTGCACTGTGACGTGTCCTATACCTCCTGCCACTGTGACGTGTCCTATACCTCCTGCCACTGTGACGTGTCCTATACCTCCTGCACTGTGACGTGTCCTATACCTCCTGCACTGTGACGTGTCCTATACCTCCTGCACTGTGACGTGTCCTATACCTCCTGCACTGTGACGTGTCCTATACCTCCTGCCACTGTGACGTGTCCTATACCTCCTGCACTGTGACGTGTCCTATACCTCCTGCACTGTGACGTGTCCTATACCTCCTGCACTGTGACGTGTCCTATACCTCCTGCACTGTGACGTGTCCTATACCTCCTGCACTGTGACGTGTCCTATACCTCCTGCACTGTGACGTGTCCTATACCTCCTGCACTGTGACGTGTCCTATACCTCCTGCACTGTGACGTGTCCTATACCTCCTGCACTGTGACGTGTCCTATACCTCCTGCACTGTGACGTGTCCTATACCTCCTGCACTGTGACGTGTCCTATACCTCCTGCCACTGTGACGTGTCCTATACCTCCTGCACTGTGACGTGTCCTATACCTCCTGCCACTGTGACGTGTCCTATACCTCCTGCACTGTGACGTGTCCTATACCTCCTGCACTGTGACGTGTCCTATACCTCCTGCCACTGTGACGTGTCCTATACCTCCTGCACTGTGACGTGTCCTATACCTCCTGCCACTGTGACGTGTCCTATACCTCCTGCACTGTGACGTGTCCTATACCTCCTGCACTGTGACGTGTCCTATACCTCCTGCACTGTGACGTGTCCTATACCTCCTGCACTGTGACGTGTCCTATACCTCCTGCACTGTGACGTGTCCTATACCTCCTGCACTGTGACGTGTCCTATACCTCCTGCACTGTGACGTGTCCTATACCTCCTGCACTGTGACGTGTCCTATACCTCCTGCCACTGTGACGTGTCCTATACCTCCTGCCACTGTGACGTGTCCTATACCTCCTGCACTGTGACGTGTCCTATACCTCCTGCACTGTGACGTGTCCTATACCTCCTGCACTGTGACGTGTCCTATACCTCCTGCACTGTGACGTGTCCTATACCTCCTGCCACTGTGACGTGTCCTATACCTCCTGCACTGTGACGTGTCCTATACCTCCTGCACTGTGACGTGTCCTATACCTCCTGCCACTGTGACGTGTCCTATACCTCCTGCACTGTGACGTGTCCTATACCTCCTGCACTGTGACGTGTCCTATACCTCCTGCCACTGTGACGTGTCCTATACCTCCTGCACTGTGACGTGTCCTATACCTCCTGCACTGTGACGTGTCCTATACCTCCTGCACTGTGACGTGTCCTATACCTCCTGCACTGTGACGTGTCCTATACCTCCTGCCACTGTGACGTGTCCTATACCTCCTGCACTGTGACGTGTCCTATACCTCCTGCACTGTGACGTGTCCTATACCTCCTGCACTGTGACGTGTCCTATACCTCCTGCACTGTGACGTGTCCTATACCTCCTGCCACTGTGACGTGTCCTATACCTCCTGCACTGTGACGTGTCCTATACCTCCTGCACTGTGACGTGTCCTATACCTCCTGCACTGTGACGTGTCCTATACCTCCTGCCACTGTGACGTGTCCTATACCTCCTGCACTGTGACGTGTCCTATACCTCCTGCACTGTGACGTGTCCTATACCTCCTGCACTGTGACGTGTCCTATACCTCCTGCACTGTGACGTGTCCTATACCTCCTGCACTGTGACGTGTCCTATACCTCCTGCCACTGTGACGTGTCCTATACCTCCTGCACTGTGACGTGTCCTATACCTCCTGCACTGTGACGTGTCCTATACCTCCTGCACTGTGACGTGTCCTATACCTCCTGCACTGTGACGTGTCCTATACCTCCTGCACTGTGACGTGTCCTATACCTCCTGCACTGTGACGTGTCCTATACCTCCTGCACTGTGACGTGTCCTATACCTCCTGCACTGTGACGTGTCCTATACCTCTCCTGCACTGTGACGTGTCCTATACCTCCTGCCACTGTGACGTGTCCTATACCTCCTGCCACTGTGACGTGTCCTATACCTCCTGCACTGTGACGTGTCCTATACCTCCTGCACTGTGACGTGTCCTATACCTCCTGCACTGTGACGTGTCCTATACCTCCTGCACTGTGACGTGTCCTATACCTCCTGCACTGTGACGTGTCCTATACCTCCTGCCACTGTGACGTGTCCTATACCTCCTGCACTGTGACGTGTCCTATACCTCCTGCACTGTGACGTGTCCTATACCTCCTGCACTGTGACGTGTCCTATACCTCCTGCACTGTGACGTGTCCTATACCTCCTGCCACTGTGACGTGTCCTATACCTCCTGCACTGTGACGTGTCCTATACCTCCTGCACTGTGACGTGTCCTATACCTCCTGCCACTGTGACGTGTCCTATACCTCCTGCACTGTGACGTGTCCTATACCTCCTGCACTGTGACGTGTCCTATACCTCCTGCACTGTGACGTGTCCTATACCTCCTGCACTGTGACGTGTCCTATACCTCCTGCCACTGTGACGTGTCCTATACCTCCTGCACTGTGACGTGTCCTATACCTCCTGCACTGTGACGTGTCCTATACCTCCTGCCACTGTGACGTGTCCTATACCTCCTGCACTGTGACGTGTCCTATACCTCCTGCACTGTGACGTGTCCTATACCTCCTGCACTGTGACGTGTCCTATACCTCCTGCACTGTGACGTGTCCTATACCTCCTGCACTGTGACGTGTCCTATACCTCCTGCACTGTGACGTGTCCTATACCTCCTGCACTGTGACGTGTCCTATACCTCCTGCCACTGTGACGTGTCCTATACCTCCTGCACTGTGACGTGTCCTATACCTCCTGCACTGTGACGTGTCCTATACCTCCTGCACTGTGACGTGTCCTATACCTCCTGCACTGTGACGTGTCCTATACCTCCTGCACTGTGACGTGTCCTATACCTCCTGCACTGTGACGTGTCCTATACCTCCTGCACTGTGACGTGTCCTATACCTCCTGCACTGTGACGTGTCCTATACCTCCTGCACTGTGACGTGTCCTATACCTCCTGCACTGTGACGTGTCCTATACCTCCTGCACTGTGACGTGTCCTATACCTCCTGCCACTGTGACGTGTCCTATACCTCCTGCCACTGTGACGTGTCCTATACCTCCTGCACTGTGACGTGTCCTATACCTCCTGCACTGTGACGTGTCCTATACCTCCTGCACTGTGACGTGTCCTATACCTCCTGCCACTGTGACGTGTCCTATACCTCCTGCACTGTGACGTGTCCTATACCTCCTGCCACTGTGACGTGTCCTATACCTCCTGCCACTGTGACGTGTCCTATACCTCCTGCACTGTGACGTGTCCTATACCTCCTGCACTGTGACGTGTCCTATACCTCCTGCCACTGTGACGTGTCCTATACCTCCTGCCACTGTGACGTGTCCTATACCTCCTGCACTGTGACGTGTCCTATACCTCCTGCACTGTGACGTGTCCTATACCTCCTGCACTGTGACGTGTCCTATACCTCCTGCACTGTGACGTGTCCTATACCTCCTGCACTGTGACGTGTCCTATACCTCCTGCACTGTGACGTGTCCTATACCTCCTGCCACTGTGACGTGTCCTATACCTCCTGCCACTGTGACGTGTCCTATACCTCCTGCCACTGTGACGTGTCCTATACCTCCTGCACTGTGACGTGTCCTATACCTCCTGCCACTGTGACGTGTCCTATACCTCCTGCCACTGTGACGTGTCCTATACCTCCTGCACTGTGACGTGTCCTATACCTCCTGCCACTGTGACGTGTCCTATACCTCCTGCCACTGTGACGTGTCCTATACCTCCTGCACTGTGACGTGTCCTATACCTCCTGCACTGTGACGTGTCCTATACCTCCTGCCACTGTGACGTGTCCTATACCTCCTGCACTGTGACGTGTCCTATACCTCCTGCACTGTGACGTGTCCTATACCTCCTGCACTGTGACGTGTCCTATACCTCCTGCACTGTGACGTGTCCTATACCTCCTGCACTGTGACGTGTCCTATACCTCCTGCACTGTGACGTGTCCTATACCTCCTGCACTGTGACGTGTCCTATACCTCCTGCACTGTGACGTGTCCTATACCTCCTGCCACTGTGACGTGTCCTATACCTCCTGCACTGTGACGTGTCCTATACCTCCTGCCACTGTGACGTGTCCTATACCTCCTGCACTGTGACGTGTCCTATACCTCCTGCACTGTGACGTGTCCTATACCTCCTGCACTGTGACGTGTCCTATACCTCCTGCACTGTGACGTGTCCTATACCTCCTGCACTGTGACGTGTCCTATACCTCCTGCCACTGTGACGTGTCCTATACCTCCTGCACTGTGACGTGTCCTATACCTCCTGCACTGTGACGTGTCCTATACCTCCTGCACTGTGACGTGTCCTATACCTCCTGCACTGTGACGTGTCCTATACCTCCTGCCACTGTGACGTGTCCTATACCTCCTGCCACTGTGACGTGTCCTATACCTCCTGCACTGTGACGTGTCCTATACCTCCTGCACTGTGACGTGTCCTATACCTCCTGCACTGTGACGTGTCCTATACCTCCTGCCACTGTGACGTGTCCTATACCTCCTGCCACTGTGACGTGTCCTATACCTCCTGCACTGTGACGTGTCCTATACCTCCTGCACTGTGACGTGTCCTATACCTCCTGCCACTGTGACGTGTCCTATACCTCCTGCACTGTGACGTGTCCTATACCTCCTGCCACTGTGACGTGTCCTATACCTCCTGCACTGTGACGTGTCCTATACCTCCTGCCACTGTGACGTGTCCTATACCTCCTGCACTGTGACGTGTCCTATACCTCCTGCACTGTGACGTGTCCTATACCTCCTGCACTGTGACGTGTCCTATACCTCCTGCCACTGTGACGTGTCCTATACCTCCTGCCACTGTGACGTGTCCTATACCTCCTGCACTGTGACGTGTCCTATACCTCCTGCACTGTGACGTGTCCTATACCTCCTGCACTGTGACGTGTCCTATACCTCCTGCCACTGTGACGTGTCCTATACCTCCTGCACTGTGACGTGTCCTATACCTCCTGCACTGTGACGTGTCCTATACCTCCTGCCACTGTGACGTGTCCTATACCTCCTGCACTGTGACGTGTCCTATACCTCCTGCCACTGTGACGTGTCCTATACCTCCTGCACTGTGACGTGTCCTATACCTCCTGCCACTGTGACGTGTCCTATACCTCCTGCCACTGTGACGTGTCCTATACCTCCTGCACTGTGACGTGTCCTATACCTCCTGCACTGTGACGTGTCCTATACCTCCTGCACTGTGACGTGTCCTATACCTCCTGCACTGTGACGTGTCCTATACCTCCTGCACTGTGACGTGTCCTATACCTCCTGCCACTGTGACGTGTCCTATACCTCCTGCACTGTGACGTGTCCTATACCTCCTGCACTGTGACGTGTCCTATACCTCCTGCACTGTGACGTGTCCTATACCTCCTGCACTGTGACGTGTCCTATACCTCCTGCACTGTGACGTGTCCTATACCTCCTGCACTGTGACGTGTCCTATACCTCCTGCACTGTGACGTGTCCTATACCTCCTGCACTGTGACGTGTCCTATACCTCCTGCCACTGTGACGTGTCCTATACCTCCTGCCACTGTGACGTGTCCTATACCTCCTGCCACTGTGACGTGTCCTATACCTCCTGCACTGTGACGTGTCCTATACCTCCTGCACTGTGACGTGTCCTATACCTCCTGCCACTGTGACGTGTCCTATACCTCCTGCCACTGTGACGTGTCCTATACCTCCTGCACTGTGACGTGTCCTATACCTCCTGCACTGTGACGTGTCCTATACCTCCTGCCACTGTGACGTGTCCTATACCTCCTGCACTGTGACGTGTCCTATACCTCCTGCCACTGTGACGTGTCCTATACCTCCTGCACTGTGACGTGTCCTATACCTCCTGCACTGTGACGTGTCCTATACCTCCTGCCACTGTGACGTGTCCTATACCTCCTGCCACTGTGACGTGTCCTATACCTCCTGCACTGTGACGTGTCCTATACCTCCTGCACTGTGACGTGTCCTATACCTCCTGCCACTGTGACGTGTCCTATACCTCCTGCACTGTGACGTGTCCTATACCTCCTGCACTGTGACGTGTCCTATACCTCCTGCACTGTGACGTGTCCTATACCTCCTGCACTGTGACGTGTCCTATACCTCCTGCACTGTGACGTGTCCTATACCTCCTGCACTGTGACGTGTCCTATACCTCCTGCCACTGTGACGTGTCCTATACCTCCTGCACTGTGACGTGTCCTATACCTCCTGCACTGTGACGTGTCCTATACCTCCTGCCACTGTGACGTGTCCTATACCTCCTGCCACTGTGACGTGTCCTATACCTCCTGCACTGTGACGTGTCCTATACCTCCTGCACTGTGACGTGTCCTATACCTCCTGCACTGTGACGTGTCCTATACCTCCTGCACTGTGACGTGTCCTATACCTCCTGCACTGTGACGTGTCCTATACCTCCTGCACTGTGACGTGTCCTATACCTCCTGCCACTGTGACGTGTCCTATACCTCCTGCACTGTGACGTGTCCTATACCTCCTGCCACTGTGACGTGTCCTATACCTCCTGCACTGTGACGTGTCCTATACCTCCTGCACTGTGACGTGTCCTATACCTCCTGCCACTGTGACGTGTCCTATACCTCCTGCACTGTGACGTGTCCTATACCTCCTGCCACTGTGACGTGTCCTATACCTCCTGCACTGTGACGTGTCCTATACCTCCTGCACTGTGACGTGTCCTATACCTCCTGCCACTGTGACGTGTCCTATACCTCCTGCCACTGTGACGTGTCCTATACCTCCTGCCACTGTGACGTGTCCTATACCTCCTGCACTGTGACGTGTCCTATACCTCCTGCACTGTGACGTGTCCTATACCTCCTGCACTGTGACGTGTCCTATACCTCCTGCACTGTGACGTGTCCTATACCTCCTGCCACTGTGACGTGTCCTATACCTCCTGCACTGTGACGTGTCCTATACCTCCTGCACTGTGACGTGTCCTATACCTCCTGCACTGTGACGTGTCCTATACCTCCTGCACTGTGACGTGTCCTATACCTCCTGCACTGTGACGTGTCCTATACCTCCTGCACTGTGACGTGTCCTATACCTCCTGCACTGTGACGTGTCCTATACCTCCTGCACTGTGACGTGTCCTATACCTCCTGCACTGTGACGTGTCCTATACCTCCTGCACTGTGACGTGTCCTATACCTCCTGCACTGTGACGTGTCCTATACCTCCTGCCACTGTGACGTGTCCTATACCTCCTGCCACTGTGACGTGTCCTATACCTCCTGCACTGTGACGTGTCCTATACCTCCTGCCACTGTGACGTGTCCTATACCTCCTGCACTGTGACGTGTCCTATACCTCCTGCCACTGTGACGTGTCCTATACCTCCTGCCACTGTGACGTGTCCTATACCTCCTGCACTGTGACGTGTCCTATACCTCCTGCACTGTGACGTGTCCTATACCTCCTGCACTGTGACGTGTCCTATACCTCCTGCACTGTGACGTGTCCTATACCTCCTGCACTGTGACGTGTCCTATACCTCCTGCCACTGTGACGTGTCCTATACCTCCTGCACTGTGACGTGTCCTATACCTCCTGCACTGTGACGTGTCCTATACCTCCTGCACTGTGACGTGTCCTATACCTCCTGCACTGTGACGTGTCCTATACCTCCTGCCACTGTGACGTGTCCTATACCTCCTGCCACTGTGACGTGTCCTATACCTCCTGCCACTGTGACGTGTCCTATACCTCCTGCACTGTGACGTGTCCTATACCTCCTGCACTGTGACGTGTCCTATACCTCCTGCCACTGTGACGTGTCCTATACCTCCTGCACTGTGACGTGTCCTATACCTCCTGCACTGTGACGTGTCCTATACCTCCTGCACTGTGACGTGTCCTATACCTCCTGCACTGTGACGTGTCCTATACCTCCTGCACTGTGACGTGTCCTATACCTCCTGCACTGTGACGTGTCCTATACCTCCTGCCACTGTGACGTGTCCTATACCTCCTGCACTGTGACGTGTCCTATACCTCCTGCACTGTGACGTGTCCTATACCTCCTGCACTGTGACGTGTCCTATACCTCCTGCCACTGTGACGTGTCCTATACCTCCTGCACTGTGACGTGTCCTATACCTCCTGCACTGTGACGTGTCCTATACCTCCTGCACTGTGACGTGTCCTATACCTCCTGCACTGTGACGTGTCCTATACCTCCTGCCACTGTGACGTGTCCTATACCTCCTGCACTGTGACGTGTCCTATACCTCCTGCACTGTGACGTGTCCTATACCTCCTGCACTGTGACGTGTCCTATACCTCCTGCCACTGTGACGTGTCCTATACCTCCTGCACTGTGACGTGTCCTATACCTCCTGCACTGTGACGTGTCCTATACCTCCTGCACTGTGACGTGTCCTATACCTCCTGCACTGTGACGTGTCCTATACCTCCTGCCACTGTGACGTGTCCTATACCTCCTGCACTGTGACGTGTCCTATACCTCCTGCCACTGTGACGTGTCCTATACCTCCTGCACTGTGACGTGTCCTATACCTCCTGCCACTGTGACGTGTCCTATACCTCCTGCACTGTGACGTGTCCTATACCTCCTGCACTGTGACGTGTCCTATACCTCCTGCACTGTGACGTGTCCTATACCTCCTGCACTGTGACGTGTCCTATACCTCCTGCACTGTGACGTGTCCTATACCTCCTGCACTGTGACGTGTCCTATACCTCCTGCCACTGTGACGTGTCCTATACCTCCTGCACTGTGACGTGTCCTATACCTCCTGCACTGTGACGTGTCCTATACCTCCTGCACTGTGACGTGTCCTATACCTCCTGCACTGTGACGTGTCCTATACCTCCTGCACTGTGACGTGTCCTATACCTCCTGCACTGTGACGTGTCCTATACCTCCTGCACTGTGACGTGTCCTATACCTCCTGCCACTGTGACGTGTCCTATACCTCCTGCCACTGTGACGTGTCCTATACCTCCTGCACTGTGACGTGTCCTATACCTCCTGCCACTGTGACGTGTCCTATACCTCCTGCACTGTGACGTGTCCTATACCTCCTGCACTGTGACGTGTCCTATACCTCCTGCACTGTGACGTGTCCTATACCTCCTGCACTGTGACGTGTCCTATACCTCCTGCACTGTGACGTGTCCTATACCTCCTGCCACTGTGACGTGTCCTATACCTCCTGCACTGTGACGTGTCCTATACCTCCTGCACTGTGACGTGTCCTATACCTCCTGCCACTGTGACGTGTCCTATACCTCCTGCCACTGTGACGTGTCCTATACCTCCTGCCACTGTGACGTGTCCTATACCTCCTGCACTGTGACGTGTCCTATACCTCCTGCCACTGTGACGTGTCCTATACCTCCTGCCACTGTGACGTGTCCTATACCTCCTGCACTGTGACGTGTCCTATACCTCCTGCCACTGTGACGTGTCCTATACCTCCTGCCACTGTGACGTGTCCTATACCTCCTGCCACTGTGACGTGTCCTATACCTCCTGCACTGTGACGTGTCCTATACCTCCTGCACTGTGACGTGTCCTATACCTCCTGCACTGTGACGTGTCCTATACCTCCTGCACTGTGACGTGTCCTATACCTCCTGCCACTGTGACGTGTCCTATACCTCCTGCCACTGTGACGTGTCCTATACCTCCTGCACTGTGACGTGTCCTATACCTCCTGCCACTGTGACGTGTCCTATACCTCCTGCCACTGTGACGTGTCCTATACCTCCTGCACTGTGACGTGTCCTATACCTCCTGCACTGTGACGTGTCCTATACCTCCTGCACTGTGACGTGTCCTATACCTCCTGCACTGTGACGTGTCCTATACCTCCTGCACTGTGACGTGTCCTATACCTCCTGCACTGTGACGTGTCCTATACCTCCTGCACTGTGACGTGTCCTATACCTCCTGCACTGTGACGTGTCCTATACCTCCTGCACTGTGACGTGTCCTATACCTCCTGCACTGTGACGTGTCCTATACCTCCTGCACTGTGACGTGTCCTATACCTCCTGCACTGTGACGTGTCCTATACCTCCTGCACTGTGACGTGTCCTATACCTCCTGCACTGTGACGTGTCCTATACCTCCTGCACTGTGACGTGTCCTATACCTCCTGCACTGTGACGTGTCCTATACCTCCTGCACTGTGACGTGTCCTATACCTCCTGCACTGTGACGTGTCCTATACCTCCTGCACTGTGACGTGTCCTATACCTCCTGCACTGTGACGTGTCCTATACCTCCTGCACTGTGACGTGTCCTATACCTCCTGCACTGTGACGTGTCCTATACCTCCTGCACTGTGACGTGTCCTATACCTCCTGCACTGTGACGTGTCCTATACCTCCTGCACTGTGACGTGTCCTATACCTCCTGCCACTGTGACGTGTCCTATACCTCCTGCACTGTGACGTGTCCTATACCTCCTGCCACTGTGACGTGTCCTATACCTCCTGCACTGTGACGTGTCCTATACCTCCTGCACTGTGACGTGTCCTATACCTCCTGCACTGTGACGTGTCCTATACCTCCTGCACTGTGACGTGTCCTATACCTCCTGCACTGTGACGTGTCCTATACCTCCTGCACTGTGACGTGTCCTATACCTCCTGCCACTGTGACGTGTCCTATACCTCCTGCCACTGTGACGTGTCCTATACCTCCTGCACTGTGACGTGTCCTATACCTCCTGCCACTGTGACGTGTCCTATACCTCCTGCCACTGTGACGTGTCCTATACCTCCTGCACTGTGACGTGTCCTATACCTCCTGCACTGTGACGTGTCCTATACCTCCTGCCACTGTGACGTGTCCTATACCTCCTGCACTGTGACGTGTCCTATACCTCCTGCCACTGTGACGTGTCCTATACCTCCTGCACTGTGACGTGTCCTATACCTCCTGCACTGTGACGTGTCCTATACCTCCTGCACTGTGACGTGTCCTATACCTCCTGCCACTGTGACGTGTCCTATACCTCCTGCACTGTGACGTGTCCTATACCTCCTGCACTGTGACGTGTCCTATACCTCCTGCACTGTGACGTGTCCTATACCTCCTGCACTGTGACGTGTCCTATACCTCCTGCACTGTGACGTGTCCTATACCTCCTGCACTGTGACGTGTCCTATACCTCCTGCACTGTGACGTGTCCTATACCTCCTGCACTGTGACGTGTCCTATACCTCCTGCACTGTGACGTGTCCTATACCTCCTGCCACTGTGACGTGTCCTATACCTCCTGCACTGTGACGTGTCCTATACCTCCTGCACTGTGACGTGTCCTATACCTCCTGCACTGTGACGTGTCCTATACCTCCTGCACTGTGACGTGTCCTATACCTCCTGCACTGTGACGTGTCCTATACCTCCTGCACTGTGACGTGTCCTATACCTCCTGCACTGTGACGTGTCCTATACCTCCTGCACTGTGACGTGTCCTATACCTCCTGCCACTGTGACGTGTCCTATACCTCCTGCACTGTGACGTGTCCTATACCTCCTGCACTGTGACGTGTCCTATACCTCCTGCACTGTGACGTGTCCTATACCTCCTGCACTGTGACGTGTCCTATACCTCCTGCCACTGTGACGTGTCCTATACCTCCTGCACTGTGACGTGTCCTATACCTCCTGCACTGTGACGTGTCCTATACCTCCTGCACTGTGACGTGTCCTATACCTCCTGCCACTGTGACGTGTCCTATACCTCCTGCACTGTGACGTGTCCTATACCTCCTGCACTGTGACGTGTCCTATACCTCCTGCACTGTGACGTGTCCTATACCTCCTGCACTGTGACGTGTCCTATACCTCCTGCACTGTGACGTGTCCTATACCTCCTGCACTGTGACGTGTCCTATACCTCCTGCACTGTGACGTGTCCTATACCTCCTGCACTGTGACGTGTCCTATACCTCCTGCACTGTGACGTGTCCTATACCTCCTGCCACTGTGACGTGTCCTATACCTCCTGCACTGTGACGTGTCCTATACCTCCTGCACTGTGACGTGTCCTATACCTCCTGCACTGTGACGTGTCCTATACCTCCTGCACTGTGACGTGTCCTATACCTCCTGCACTGTGACGTGTCCTATACCTCCTGCACTGTGACGTGTCCTATACCTCCTGCACTGTGACGTGTCCTATACCTCCTGCACTGTGACGTGTCCTATACCTCCTGCCACTGTGACGTGTCCTATACCTCCTGCACTGTGACGTGTCCTATACCTCCTGCACTGTGACGTGTCCTATACCTCCTGCACTGTGACGTGTCCTATACCTCCTGCACTGTGACGTGTCCTATACCTCCTGCCACTGTGACGTGTCCTATACCTCCTGCACTGTGACGTGTCCTATACCTCCTGCACTGTGACGTGTCCTATACCTCCTGCACTGTGACGTGTCCTATACCTCCTGCCACTGTGACGTGTCCTATACCTCCTGCCACTGTGACGTGTCCTATACCTCCTGCACTGTGACGTGTCCTATACCTCCTGCACTGTGACGTGTCCTATACCTCCTGCACTGTGACGTGTCCTATACCTCCTGCACTGTGACGTGTCCTATACCTCCTGCACTGTGACGTGTCCTATACCTCCTGCACTGTGACGTGTCCTATACCTCCTGCACTGTGACGTGTCCTATACCTCCTGCACTGTGACGTGTCCTATACCTCCTGCACTGTGACGTGTCCTATACCTCCTGCACTGTGACGTGTCCTATACCTCCTGCACTGTGACGTGTCCTATACCTCCTGCACTGTGACGTGTCCTATACCTCCTGCACTGTGACGTGTCCTATACCTCCTGCACTGTGACGTGTCCTATACCTCCTGCACTGTGACGTGTCCTATACCTCCTGCACTGTGACGTGTCCTATACCTCCTGCACTGTGACGTGTCCTATACCTCCTGCACTGTGACGTGTCCTATACCTCCTGCACTGTGACGTGTCCTATACCTCCTGCACTGTGACGTGTCCTATACCTCCTGCACTGTGACGTGTCCTATACCTCCTGCACTGTGACGTGTCCTATACCTCCTGCACTGTGACGTGTCCTATACCTCCTGCCACTGTGACGTGTCCTATACCTCCTGCACTGTGACGTGTCCTATACCTCCTGCACTGTGACGTGTCCTATACCTCCTGCCACTGTGACGTGTCCTATACCTCCTGCACTGTGACGTGTCCTATACCTCCTGCACTGTGACGTGTCCTATACCTCCTGCACTGTGACGTGTCCTATACCTCCTGCCACTGTGACGTGTCCTATACCTCCTGCACTGTGACGTGTCCTATACCTCCTGCACTGTGACGTGTCCTATACCTCCTGCACTGTGACGTGTCCTATACCTCCTGCACTGTGACGTGTCCTATACCTCCTGCACTGTGACGTGTCCTATACCTCCTGCACTGTGACGTGTCCTATACCTCCTGCACTGTGACGTGTCCTATACCTCCTGCACTGTGACGTGTCCTATACCTCCTGCACTGTGACGTGTCCTATACCTCCTGCACTGTGACGTGTCCTATACCTCCTGCACTGTGACGTGTCCTATACCTCCTGCACTGTGACGTGTCCTATACCTCCTGCACTGTGACGTGTCCTATACCTCCTGCACTGTGACGTGTCCTATACCTCCTGCACTGTGACGTGTCCTATACCTCCTGCACTGTGACGTGTCCTATACCTCCTGCACTGTGACGTGTCCTATACCTCCTGCACTGTGACGTGTCCTATACCTCCTGCACTGTGACGTGTCCTATACCTCCTGCACTGTGACGTGTCCTATACCTCCTGCACTGTGACGTGTCCTATACCTCCTGCACTGTGACGTGTCCTATACCTCCTGCACTGTGACGTGTCCTATACCTCCTGCACTGTGACGTGTCCTATACCTCCTGCACTGTGACGTGTCCTATACCTCCTGCCACTGTGACGTGTCCTATACCTCCTGCACTGTGACGTGTCCTATACCTCCTGCACTGTGACGTGTCCTATACCTCCTGCACTGTGACGTGTCCTATACCTCCTGCCACTGTGACGTGTCCTATACCTCCTGCACTGTGACGTGTCCTATACCTCCTGCACTGTGACGTGTCCTATACCTCCTGCACTGTGACGTGTCCTATACCTCCTGCACTGTGACGTGTCCTATACCTCCTGCACTGTGACGTGTCCTATACCTCCTGCACTGTGACGTGTCCTATACCTCCTGCACTGTGACGTGTCCTATACCTCCTGCACTGTGACGTGTCCTATACCTCCTGCCACTGTGACGTGTCCTATACCTCCTGCACTGTGACGTGTCCTATACCTCCTGCACTGTGACGTGTCCTATACCTCCTGCACTGTGACGTGTCCTATACCTCCTGCACTGTGACGTGTCCTATACCTCCTGCACTGTGACGTGTCCTATACCTCCTGCACTGTGACGTGTCCTATACCTCCTGCCACTGTGACGTGTCCTATACCTCCTGCACTGTGACGTGTCCTATACCTCCTGCACTGTGACGTGTCCTATACCTCCTGCACTGTGACGTGTCCTATACCTCCTGCACTGTGACGTGTCCTATACCTCCTGCACTGTGACGTGTCCTATACCTCCTGCACTGTGACGTGTCCTATACCTCCTGCACTGTGACGTGTCCTATACCTCCTGCACTGTGACGTGTCCTATACCTCCTGCACTGTGACGTGTCCTATACCTCCTGCACTGTGACGTGTCCTATACCTCCTGCACTGTGACGTGTCCTATACCTCCTGCCACTGTGACGTGTCCTATACCTCCCTGCACTGTGACGTGTCCTATACCTCCTGCACTGTGACGTGTCCTATACCTCCTGCACTGTGACGTGTCCTATACCTCCTGCACTGTGACGTGTCCTATACCTCCTGCAACTGTGACGTGTCCTATACCTCCTGCACTGTGACGTGTCCTATACCTCCTGCACTGTGACGTGTCCTATACCTCCTGCACTGTGACGTGTCCTATACCTCCTGCACCGTGACGTGTCCTATACCTCCTGCACTGTGACGTGTCCTATACCTCCTGCACTGTGACGTGTCCTATACCTCCTGCACTGTGACGTGTCCTATACCTCCTGCACTGTGACGTGTCCTATACCTCCTGCACTGTGACGTGTCCTATACCTCCTGCACTGTGACGTGTCCTATACCTCCTGCCACTGTGACGTGTCCTATACCTCCTGCACTGTGACGTGTCCTATACCTCCTGCACTGTGACGTGTCCTATACCTCCTGCACTGTGACGTGTCCTATACCTCCTGCACTGTGACGTGTCCTATACCTCCTGCACTGTGACGTGTCCTATACCTCCTGCACTGTGACGTGTCCTATACCTCCTGCACTGTGACGTGTCCTATACCTCCTGCACTGTGACGTGTCCTATACCTCCTGCACTGTGACGTGTCCTATACCTCCTGCACTGTGACGTGTCCTATACCTCCTGCACTGTGACGTGTCCTATACCTCCTGCACTGTGACGTGTCCTATACCTCCTGCACTGTGACGTGTCCTATACCTCCTGCACTGTGACGTGTCCTATACCTCCTGCACTGTGACGTGTCCTATACCTCCTGCACTGTGACGTGTCCTATACCTCCTGCACTGTGACGTGTCCTATACCTCCTGCACTGTGACGTGTCCTATACCTCCTGCACTGTGACGTGTCCTATACCTCCTGCACTGTGACGTGTCCTATACCTCCTGCACTGTGACGTGTCCTATACCTCCTGCACTGTGACGTGTCCTATACCTCCTGCACTGTGACGTGTCCTATACCTCCTGCACTGTGACGTGTCCTATACCTCCTGCACTGTGACGTGTCCTATACCTCCTGCACTGTGACGTGTCCTATACCTCCTGCCACTGTGACGTGTCCTATACCTCCTGCACTGTGACGTGTCCTATACCTCCTGCACTGTGACGTGTCCTATACCTCCTGCACTGTGACGTGTCCTATACCTCCTGCACTGTGACGTGTCCTATACCTCCTGCACTGTGACGTGTCCTATACCTCCTGCACTGTGACGTGTCCTATACCTCCTGCCACTGTGACGTGTCCTATACCTCCTGCCACTGTGACGTGTCCTATACCTCCTGCCACTGTGACGTGTCCTATACCTCCTGCACTGTGACGTGTCCTATACCTCCTGCACTGTGACGTGTCCTATACCTCCTGCACTGTGACGTGTCCTATACCTCCTGCACTGTGACGTGTCCTATACCTCCTGCACTGTGACGTGTCCTATACCTCCTGCACTGTGACGTGTCCTATACCTCCTGCCACTGTGACGTGTCCTATACCTCCTGCACTGTGACGTGTCCTATACCTCCTGCACTGTGACGTGTCCTATACCTCCTGCACTGTGACGTGTCCTATACCTCCTGCACTGTGACGTGTCCTATACCTCCTGCCACTGTGACGTGTCCTATACCTCCTGCACTGTGACGTGTCCTATACCTCCTGCACTGTGACGTGTCCTATACCTCCTGCACTGTGACGTGTCCTATACCTCCTGCCACTGTGACGTGTCCTATACCTCCTGCACTGTGACGTGTCCTATACCTCCTGCCACTGTGACGTGTCCTATACCTCCTGCACTGTGACGTGTCCTATACCTCCTGCACTGTGACGTGTCCTATACCTCCTGCACTGTGACGTGTCCTATACCTCCTGCACTGTGACGTGTCCTATACCTCCTGCACTGTGACGTGTCCTATACCTCCTGCCACTGTGACGTGTCCTATACCTCCTGCCACTGTGACGTGTCCTATACCTCCTGCACTGTGACGTGTCCTATACCTCCTGCACTGTGACGTGTCCTATACCTCCTGCACTGTGACGTGTCCTATACCTCCTGCACTGTGACGTGTCCTATACCTCCTGCACTGTGACGTGTCCTATACCTCCTGCACTGTGACGTGTCCTATACCTCCTGCACTGTGACGTGTCCTATACCTCCTGCACTGTGACGTGTCCTATACCTCCTGCACTGTGACGTGTCCTATACCTCCTGCACTGTGACGTGTCCTATACCTCCTGCACTGTGACGTGTCCTATACCTCCTGCACTGTGACGTGTCCTATACCTCCTGCCACTGTGACGTGTCCTATACCTCCTGCCACTGTGACGTGTCCTATACCTCCTGCACTGTGACGTGTCCTATACCTCCTGCACTGTGACGTGTCCTATACCTCCTGCACTGTGACGTGTCCTATACCTCCTGCACTGTGACGTGTCCTATACCTCCTGCCACTGTGACGTGTCCTATACCTCCTGCACTGTGACGTGTCCTATACCTCCTGCACTGTGACGTGTCCTATACCTCCTGCACTGTGACGTGTCCTATACCTCCTGCACTGTGACGTGTCCTATACCTCCTGCACTGTGACGTGTCCTATACCTCCTGCACTGTGACGTGTCCTATACCTCCTGCACTGTGACGTGTCCTATACCTCCTGCCACTGTGACGTGTCCTATACCTCCTGCACTGTGACGTGTCCTATACCTCCTGCCACTGTGACATGTCCTATACCTCCTGCACTGTGACGTGTCCTATACCTCCTGCACTGTGACGTGTCCTATACCTCCTGCACTGTGACGTGTCCTATACCTCCTGCACTGTGACGTGTCCTATACCTCCTGCCACTGTGACGTGTCCTATACCTCCTGCCACTGTGACGTGTCCTATACCTCCTGCACTGTGACGTGTCCTATACCTCCTGCCACTGTGACGTGTTCTATACCTCCTGCACTGTGACGTGTCCTATACCTCCTGCCACTGTGACGTCTCCTATACCTCCTGCCACTGTGACGTGTCCTATACCTCCTGCACTGTGACGTGTCCTATACCTCCTGCACTGTGACGTGTCCTATACCTCCTGCACTGTGACGTCTCCTATACCTCCTGCCACTGTGACATGTCCTATACCTCCTGCACTGTGACGTGTCCTATACCTCCTGCACTGTGACGTGTCCTATACCTCCTGCACTGTGACGTCTCCTATACCTCCTGCCACTGTGACATGTCCTATACCTCCTGCACTGTGACGTGTCCTATACCTCCTGCACTGTGACGTGTCCTATACCTCCTGCACTGTGACGTGTCCTATACCTCCTGCCACTGTGACGTGTCCTATACCTCCTGCACTGTGACGTGTCCTATACCTCCTGCACTGTGACGTGTCCTATACCTCCTGCACTGTGACGTGTCCTATACCTCCTGCACTGTGACGTCTCCTATACCTCCTGCCACTGTGACATGTCCTATACCTCCTGCACTGTGACGTGTCCTATACCTCCTGCACTGTGACGTGTCCTATACCTCCTGCACTGTGACGTCTCCTATACCTCCTGCCACTGTGACGTGTCCTATACCTCCTGCACTGTGACGTGTCCTATACCTCCTGCACTGTGACGTTTCCTATACCTCCTGCACTGTGACGTGTCCTATACCTCCTGCACTGTGACGTGTCCTATACCTCCTGCACTGTGACGTGTCCTATACCTCCTGCACTGTGACGTGTCCTATACCTCCTGCCACTGTGACGTGTCCTATACCTCCTGCACTGTGACGTGTCCTATACCTCCTGCACTGTGACGTGTCCTATACCTCCTGCACTGTGACGTGTCCTATACCTCCTGCACTGTGACGTGTCCTATACCTCCTGCCACTGTGACGTGTCCTATACCTCCTGCACTGTGACGTGTCCTATACCTCCTGCACTGTGACGTGTCCTATACCTCCTGCACTGTGACGTGTCCTATACCTCCTGCACTGTGACGTGTCCTATACCTCCTGCCACTGTGACGTGTCCTATACCTCCTGCACTGTGACGTGTCCTATACCTCCTGCACTGTGACGTGTCCTATACCTCCTGCCACTGTGACGTGTCCTATACCTCCTGCACTGTGACGTGTCCTATACCTCCTGCACTGTGACGTGTCCTATACCTCCTGCACTGTGACGTGTCCTATACCTCCTGCCACTGTGACGTGTCCTATACCTCCTGCACTGTGACGTGTCCTATACCTCCTGCACTGTGACGTGTCCTATACCTCCTGCACTGTGACGTGTCCTATACCTCCTGCACTGTGACGTGTCCTATACCTCCTGCCACTGTGACGTGTCCTATACCTCCTGCACTGTGACGTGTCCTATACCTCCTGCACTGTGACGTGTCCTATACCTCCTGCACTGTGACGTGTCCTATACCTCCTGCACTGTGACGTGTCCTATACCTCCTGCCACTGTGACGTGTCCTATACCTCCTGCACTGTGACGTGTCCTATACCTCCTGCACTGTGACGTGTCCTATACCTCCTGCACTGTGACGTGTCCTATACCTCCTGCAC
>NW_026969154.1:0-53000 GCF_028390025.1 Pseudophryne corroboree
ATGTCTCCAGCCCTCGCCCCCTCTCCCTACATTCATCACCCTCCTCTCCCCACTTCTCTCCTCCTTCCCTCCCTCCCATGTCTCCAGCCCTCGCCCCCTCTCCCTACATTCATCACCCTCCTCTCCCCTCTTCTGTCCTCCTTCCTCTCCCTCCAGTGTCTCCAGCCCTCGCCCCCTCTCCCTACATTCATCACCCTCCTCTCCCCTCTTCTCTCCTCCTTCCACTCCCATGTCTCCAGCCCTCGCCCCCTCTCCCTACATTCATCACCCTCCTCTCCCCTCTTCTCTCCTCCTTCCCTCCCTCCCATGTCTCCAGCCCTCGCCCCCTCTCCCTACATTCATCACCCTCCTCTCCCCTCTTCTGTCCTCCTTCCTTCCTCTCCCTCCAGTGTCTCCAGCCCTCGCCCCCTCTCCCTACATTCATCTCCCTCCTCTCCCCTCTTCCCTCCTCCTTCCACTCCCTCCTGTGTCTCCAGCCCTCGCCCCCTCTCCCTACATTCATCACCCTCCTCTCCCCTCTTCTGTCCTCCTTCCTCTCCCTCCCATGTCTCCAGCCCTCGCCCCCTCTCTCTACATTCATCACCCTCCTCTCCCCTCTTCTCTCCTCCTTCCACTCCCTCCCGTGTCTCCAGCCCTCGCCCCCTCTCTCTACACTCATCACCCTCCTCTCCCCTATTCTCTCCTTCCCATGTCTCCAGCCCTCGCCCCCTCTCCCTACATTCATCACCCTCCTCTCCCCTCTTCTCTCCTTCTTCCACTCCCATGTCTCCAGCCCTCGCCCCCTCTCCCTACATTCATCACCCTCCTCTCCCCTCTTCTCTCCTCCTTCCCTCCCTCCCATGTCTCCAGCCCTCGCCCCCTCTCCCTACATTCATCACCCTCCTCTCCCCTCTTCTGTCCTCCTTCCACTCCCTCCCATGTCTCCAGCCCTCGTCCCCTCTCCCTACATTCATCACCCTCCTCTCCCCTCTTCTCTCCTTCCACTCCCTCCCATGTCTCCAGCCCTCACCCCCTCTCCCTACATTCATCACCCTCCTCTCCCCTCTTCTCTCCTCCTTCCTCTCCCTCCCATGTCTCCAGCCCTCGCCCCCTCTCTCTACATTCATCGCCCTCCTCTCCCCTCTTCTCTCCTCCTTCCACTTCCTCCCATGTCTCCAGCCCTCGCCCCCTCTCCCTACATTCATCACCCTCCTCTCCCCTCTTCTCTCCTTCCACTCCCTCCCATGTCTCCAGCCCTCGCCCCCTCTCCCTACATTCATCACCCTCCTCTCCCCTCTTCTCTCCTCCTTCCACTCCCTCCCATGTCTCCAGCCCTCGCCCCCTCCCCCTACATTCATCACCCTCCTCTCCCCTCTTCTCTCTCCTTCCCTCCCATGTCTCCAGCCCTCGCCCCCTCTCTCTACATTCATCACCCTCCTGTCCCCTCTTCCCTCCTCCTTCCTCTCCCATGTCTCCAGCCCTCGCCCCCTCTCCCTACATACATCCCCTCTTCTCTCCTCCTTCCTCTCCCTCCTGTGTCTCCAGCCCTCACCCCCTCTCCCTACATTCATCACCCTCCTCTCCCCTCTTCTCTCCTCCTTCCACTCCCTCCCGTGTCTCCAGCCCTCGCCCCCTCTCCCTACATTCATCACCCTCCTCTCCCCTCTTCTCTCCTCCTTCCTCTCCTTCCCGTGTCTCCAGCCCATGCCCCCTCTCCCTACATTCATCTCCCTCCTCTCTCCTCTTCCCTCCTCCTTCCTCTCCCTCCCATGTCTCCAGCCATGCCCCCTCTCCCTACATTCATCTCCCTCCTCTCTCCTCTTCCCTCCTCCTTCCTCTCCCTCCCATGTCTCCAGCCCTCGCCCCCTCTCTCTACATTCATCTCCCTCCTCTCTCCTCTTCCCTCCTCCTTCCTCTCCCTCCCATGTCTCCAGCCCACGCCCCCTCTCCCTACATTCATCACCCTCCTTTCCCCTCTTCTTTCCTTCCTCTACCTCCCATGTCTCCAGCCCTCGCCCCCTCTCTCTACATTCATCACCCTCCTCTCCCCTCTTCTCTCCTCCTTCCTCTCCCTCCCATGTCTCCAGCCCTCACCCCCTCTCCCTACATTCATCACCCTCCTCTCTCCTCTTCTCTCCTCCTTCCTCTCCTTCCCATGTCTCCAGCCCTCACTCCCTCTCCCTACATTCATCACCCTCCTCTCCCCTCTTCTCTCCTCCTTCCACTCCCATGTCTCCAGCCCTCGCTCCCTCTCCCTACATTCATCACCCTCCTCTCCCCTCTTCCCTCCTCCTTCCTCTCCCTCCCATGTCTCCAGCCCTCGCCCCCTCTCTCTACATTCATCATCCTCCTCTCCCCTCTTCTCTCCTCCTTCCTCTCCCTCCCATGTCTCCAGCCCTCGCCCCCTCTCCCTACATTCATCACCCTCCTCTCCCCTCTTCTCTCCCACTCCCTCCCATGTCTCCAGCCCTCGCTCCCTCTCCCTACATTCATCACCCTCCTCTCCCCTCTTCTCTCCTCCTTCCTCTCCCTCCCATGTCTCCAGCCCTCGCCCCCTCTCCCTACATTCATCACCCTCCTCTCCCCACTTCTCTCCCACTCCCTCCCATGTCTCCAGCCCTCGCCCCCTCTCCTTACATTCATCTCCCTCCTCTCCCCTCTTCTCTCCTCCTTCCACTCCCTCCCATGTCTCCAGCCCTCGCCCCCTCTCCCTACATTCATCACCAACTCTCCCCTCTTCTCTCCTCCTTCCACTCCCTCCCATGTCTCCAGCCCTCGCCCCCTCTCCCTACATTCATCACCCTCCTCTCCCCTCTTCCTTCCCTCCCATGTCTCCAACCCTCTCCCCCTCTCCCTACATTCATCACCCTCCTCTCCCCTCTTCCTTCCCTCCCATGTCTCCAGCCCTCTCCCCCTCTCCCTACATTCATCACCCTCCTTTCCCCTCTTCTCTTCTCTTCTCTTCTCTTCTCCTTCCTCTCCCTCCCGTGTCTCCAGCCCTCGCCCCCTCTCCCTACATTCATCACCCTCCTCTCCCCTCTTCTCTCCTTCCACTCCCTCCCATGTCTCCCGCCCTCGCCCCCTCTCTCTACATTCATCACCCCTCCTCTCCCCTGTTCTCTCCTTCCTCTCCCTCCCATGTCTCCAGCCCTCGCCCCCTCTCCCTACATTCATCACCCTCCTCTCCCTCTTCTCTCCTTCCTCTCCCTCCCATGTATCCAGCCCTCGCCCCCTCTACATACATTCATCACCCTACTCTCCCCTCTTCTCTCCTCCTTCCTCTCCCTCCCATGTCTCCAGCCCTCGCCCCCTCTCCCTACATTCATCACCCTCCTCTCCCCACTTCTCTCCCACTCCCTCCCATGTCTCCAGCCCTCGCCCCCCTCTCCTTACATTCATCTCCCTCCTCTCCCCTCTTCTCTCCTTCCACTCCTCTCCATGTCTCCAGCCCTCGCCCCCTCTCCCTACATTCATCACCCTCCTCTCCCCTCTTCTCTCCTCCTTCCCTCCCATGTCTCCAGCCCTCGCCCCCTCTCCTTACATTCATCACCCTCCTCTCCCCTCTTCTCTCCTCCTTCCACTCCCTCCCATGTCTCCAGCCCTCGCCCCCTCTCCCTACATTCATCATCCAACTCTCCCCTCTTCTCTCCTCCTTCCACTCCCTCCCATGTCTCCAGCCCTCGCCCCCTCTCCCTACATTCATCACCCTCCTCTCCCCTCTTCCTTCCCTCCCATGTCTCCAACCCTCTCCCCTCTCCCTACATTCATCACCCTCCTCTCCCCTCTTCCTTCCCTCCCATGTCTCCAGCCCTCTCCCCCTCTCCCTACATTCATCACCCTCCTTTCCCCTCTTCTCTTCTCTTCTCCTTCCTCTCCCTCCCGTGTCTCCAGCCCTCGCCCCCTCTCCCTACATTCATCACCCTCCTCTCCCCTCTTCTCTCCTTCCACTCCCTCCCATGTCTCCCGCCCTCGCCCCCTCTCTCTACATTCATCACCCTCCTCTCCCCTGTTCTCTCCTTCCTCTCCCTCCCATGTCTCCAGCCCTCGCCCCCTCTCCCTACATTCATCACTCTCCTCTCCCTACATTCATCACCCTCCCTCCCCTCTTCTCTCCTCCTTCCCTCCCGTGTCTCCAGCCCTCGCCCCCTCTCCCTACATTCATCACCCTCCTCTCCCCTCTTCTCTCCTTCCACTCCCTCTCATGTATCCAGCCCTCGCCCCCTCTCCCTACATTCATCACCCTCCTCTACCCCTCTTCTCTCCTCCTTCCTCTCCCTCCCATGTCTCCAGCCCTCACCCCCTCTCCCTACATTCATCACCCTCCTCTCCCCTCTTCTCTCCTTCCACTCCCATGTCTCCAGCCCTCTCCCCCTCTCCCTACATTCATCACCCTCCTCTCCCCTCTTCTCTCCTCCTTCCACTCCCTCCAATGTATCCAGCCCTCGCCCCCTCTACCTACATTCATCACCCTCCTCTCCCCTCTTCTCTCCTTCTTCCACTCCCTCCTGTGTATCCAGCCCTCGCCCCCTCTCCCACCCTACCACATTCATCACCATCCTCTCCCCTCTTCTCTCCTTCCACTCCCTCCCATGTATACAGCCCTCGCCCCCTCTCCCTACATTCATCACCCTCCTCTCCCCTCTTCTCTCCTCCTTCCTCTCCCTCCATGTCTCCAGCCCTCGCCCCCTCTCTCTACATTCATCGCCCTCCTCTCCCCTCTTCTCTCCTCCTTCCACTTCCTCCCATGTCTCCAGCCCTCGCCCCCTCTCCCTACATTCATCACCCTCCTCTCCCCTCTTCTCTCCTTCCACTCCCTCCATGTCTCCAGCCCTCGCCCCCTCTCCCTACATTCATCACCCTCCTCTCCCCTCTTCTCTCCTCCTTCCACTCCCTCCCATGTCTCCAGCCCTCGCCCCCTCCCCCTACATTCATCACCCTCCTCTCCCCTCTTCTCTCTCCTTCCCTCCCATGTCTCCAGCCCTCGCCCCCTCTCTCTACATTCATCACCCTCCTGTCCCCTCTTCCCTCCTCCTTCCTCTCCCATGTCTCCAGCCCTCGCCCCCTCTCCCTACATACATCCCCTCTTCTCTCCTCCTTCCTCTCCCTCCTGTGTCTCCAGCCCTCACCCCCTCTCCCTACATTCATCACCCTCCTCTCCCCTCTTCTCTCCTCCTTCCACTCCCTCCCGTGTCTCCAGCCCTCGCCCCCTCTCCCTACATTCATCACCCTCCTCTCCCTCTTCTCTCCTCCTTCCTCTCCTTCCCGTGTCTCCAGCCCATGCCCCTCTCCCTACATTCATCTCCCTCCTCTCTCCTCTTCCCTCCTCCTTCCTCTCCCTCCCATGTCTCCAGCCCATGCCCCCTCTCCCTACATTCATCTCCCTCCTCTCTCCTCTTCCCTCCTCCTTCCTCTCCCTCCCATGTCTCCAGCCCTCGCCCCCTCTCTCTACATTCATCTCCCTCCTCTCTCCTCTTCCCTCCTCCTTCCTCTCCCTCCCATGTCTCCAGCCCACGCCCCCTCTCCCTACATTCATCACCCTCCTTTCCCCTCTTCTTTCCTTCCTCTACCTCCCATGTCTCCAGCCCTCGCCCCCTCTCTCTACATTCATCACCCTCCTCTCCCCTCTTCTCTCCTCCTTCCTCTCCCTCCCATGTCTCCAGCCCTCACCCCCTCTCCCTACATTCATCACCCTCCTCTCTCCTCTTCTCTCCTCCTTCCTCTCCTTCCCATGTCTCCAGCCCTCACTCCCTCTCCCTACATTCATCACCCTCCTCTCCCCTCTTCTCTCCTCCTTCCACTCCCATGTCTCCAGCCCTCGCTCCCTCTCCCTACATTCATCACCCTCCTCTCCCCTCTTCCCTCCTCCTTCCTCTCCCTCCCATGTCTCCAGCCCTCGCCCCCTCTCTCTACATTCATCATCCTCCTCTCCCCTCTTCTCTCCTCCTTCCTCTCCCTCCCATGTCTCCAGCCCTCGCCCCCTCTCCCTACATTCATCACCCTCCTCTCCCCTCTTCTCTCCCACTCCCTCCCATGTCTCCAGCCCTCGCTCCCTCTCCCTACATTCATCACCCTCCTCTCCCCTCTTCTCTCCTCCTTCCTCTCCCTCCCATGTCTCCAGCCCTCGCCCCCTCTCCCTACATTCATCACCCTCCTCTCCCCACTTCTCTCCCACTCCCTCCCATGTCTCCAGCCCTCGCCCCCTCTCCTTACATTCATCTCCCTCCTCTCCCCTCTTCTCTCCTCCTTCCACTCCCTCCCATGTCTCCAGCCCTCGCCCCCTCTCCCTACATTCATCACCCAACTCTCCCCTCTTCTCTCCTCCTTCCACTCCCTCCCATGTCTCCAGCCCTCGCCCCCTCTCCCTACATTCATCACCCTCCTCTCCCCCTCTTCCTTCCCTCCCATGTCTCCAACCCTCTCCCCCTCTCCCTACATTCATCACCCTCCTCTCCCCTCTTCCTTCCCTCCCATGTCTCCAGCCCTCTCCCCCTCTCCCTACATTCATCACCCTCCTTTCCCCTCTTCTCTTCTCTTCTCTTCTCCTTCCTCTCCCTCCCGTGTCTCCAGCCCTCGCCCCCTCTCCCTACATTCATCACCCTCCTCTCCCCTCTTCTCTCCTTCCACTCCCTCCCATGTCTCCCGCCCTCGCCCCCTCTCTCTACATTCATCACCCTCCTCTCCCCTGTTCTCTCCTTCCTCTCCCTCCCATGTCTCCAGCCCTCGCCCCCTCTCCCTACATTCATCACCCTCCTCTCCCCTCTTCTCTCCTTCCTCTCCCTCCCATGTATCCAGCCCTCGCCCCCCTCTACATACATTCATCACCCTACTCTCCCCTCTTCTCTCCTCCTTCCTCTCCCTCCCATGTCTCCAGCCCTCGCCCCCTCTCCCTACATTCATCACCCTCCTCTCCCACTTCTCTCCCACTCCCTCCCATGTCTCCAGCCCTCGCCCCCTCTCCTTACATTCATCTCCCTCCTCTCCCCTCTTCTCTCCTTCCACTCCTCTCCCATGTCTCCAGCCCTCGCCCCCTCTCCCTACATTCATCACCCTCCTCTCCCCTCTTCTCTCCTCCTTCCCTCCCATGTCTCCAGCCCTCGCCCCCTCTCCTTACATTCATCACCCTCCTCTCCCCTCTTCTCTCCTCCTTCCACTCCCTCCCATGTCTCCAGCCCTCGCCCCCTCTCCCTACATTCATCATCCAACTCTCCCCTCTTCTCTCCTCCTTCCACTCCCTCCCATGTCTCCAGCCCTCGCCCCCTCTCCCTACATTCATCACCCTCCTCTCCCCTCTTCCTTCCCTCCCATGTCTCCAACCCTCTCCCCCTCTCCCTACATTCATCACCCTCCTCTCCCCTCTTCCTTCCCTCCCATGTCTCCAGCCCTCTCCCCCTCTCCCTACATTCATCACCCTCCTTTCCCCTCTTCTCTTCTCTTCTCCTTCCTCTCCCTCCCGTGTCTCCAGCCCTCGCCCCCTCTCCCTACATTCATCACCCTCCTCTCCCCTCTTCTCTCCTTCCACTCCCTCCCATGTCTCCCGCCCTCGCCCCCTCTCTCTACATTCATCACCCTCCTCTCCCCTGTTCTCTCCTTCCTCTCCCTCCCATGTCTCCAGCCCTCGCCCCCTCTCCCTACATTCATCACTCTCCTCTCCCTACATTCATCACCCTCCTCTCCCCTCTTCTCTCCTCTTCCCTCCCGTGTCTCCAGCCCTCGCCCCCTCTCCCTACATTCATCACCCTCCTCTCCCCTCTTCTCTCCTTCCACTCCCTCTCATGTATCCAGCCCTCGCCCCCTCTCCCTACATTCACCCTCCTCTCCCCTCTTCTCTCCTCCTTCCTCTCCCTCCCATGTCTCCAGCCCTCACCCCCTCTCCCTACATTCATCACCCTCCTCTCCCCTCTTCTCTCCTTCCACTCCCATGTCTCCAGCCCTCTCCCCCTCTCCCTACATTCATCACCCTCCTCTCCCCTCTTCTCTCCTCCTTCCACTCCCTCCAATGTATCCAGCCCTCGCCCCCTCTACCTACATTCATCACCCTCCTCTCCCCTCTTCTCTCCTTCTTCCACTCCCTCCTGTGTATCCAGCCCTCGCCCCCTCTCCCTACATTCATCACCATCCTCTCCCCTCTTCTCTCCTTCCACTCCCTCCCATGTATACAGCCCTCGCCCCCTCTCCCTACATTCATCACCCTCCTCTCCCCTCTTCTCTCCTTCCACTCCCTCCCATGTATCCAGCCCTCGCCCCCTCTACCTACATTCATCACCCTCCTCTCCCCTCTTCTCTCCTCCTTCCCATGTCTCCAGCCCTCGCCCCCTCTCCCTACATTCATCACCCTCCTCTCCCCTCTTCTCTCCTCCTTCCTCTCCCTCCCATGTCTCCAGCCCTCGCCCCCCTCTCTCTACATTCATCACCCTACTCTCCCCTCTTCTCTCCTTCCCCTCCCTCCCATGTCTCCAGCCCTCGCCCCCTCTCCCTACATTCATCACCCTCCTCTCCCCTCTTCTCTCCTCCTTCCTCTCCCTCCTGTGTCTCCAGCCCTCGCCCCCTCTTTCTACATTCATCATCCTCCTCTCCCCTCTTCCCTCCTCCTTCCCTCCTCCTTCCCTCCCATGTCTCCAGCCCTCGCCCCCTCTCTCTACAATCATCACCCTCCTCTCCCCTCTTCCTCTCCTTCCCATGTCTCCAGCCCTCGCCCCCTCTCCTTACATTCATCACCCCTCTTCTCTTCTCCTTCCTCTCTCTCCCATGTCTCCAGCCCTCGCCCCCTCTCCCTACATTCATCACCCTCCTCTCCCCTCTTCCCTCCTCCTTCCTCTCCCTCCTGTGTCTCCAGCCCTCGCCCCCTCTCTCTACATTCATCACCCTCCTCTCCCCTCTTCCCTCCTCCTTCCTCTCCCTCCTGTGTCTCCAGCCCTCACCCCCTCTCCCTACATTCATCACCCTCCTCTCCCCTCTTCTCTCCTCCTTCCCATGTCTCCAGCCCTCGCCCCCTCTCCTTACATTCATCACCCTCCTCTCCCCTCTTCTCTTCTCCTTCCTCTCTCTCCCATGTCTCCAGCCCTCGCCCCCTCTCCCTACATTCATCACCCAACTCTCCCCTCTTCTCTCCTCCTTCCACTCCCTCCCATGTCTCCAGCCCTCGCCCCCTCTCCCTACATTCATCACCCTCCTCTCCCCTCTTCCTTCCCTCCCATGTCTCCAACCCTCTCCCCCTCTCCCTACATTCATCACCCTCCTCTCCCCTCTTCCTTCCCTCCCATGTCTCCAGCCCTCTCCCCCTCTCCCTACATTCATCACCCTCCTTTCCCCTCTTCTCTTCTCTTCTCCTTCCTCTCCCTCCCATGTCTCCAGCCCTCGCCCCCTCTCCCTACATTCATCACCCTCCTCTCCCCTCTTCCCTCCTCCTTCCTCTCCCTCCCGTGTCTCCAGCCCTCGCCCCCTCTCCCTACATTCATCACCCTCCTCTCCCCTCTTCTCTCCTTCCACTCCCTCCCATGTCTCCAGCCCTCGCCCCCTCTCTCTACATTCATCACCCTCCTCTCCCCTGTTCTCTCTTTCCTCTCCCTCCCATGTCTCCAGCCCTCGCCCCCTCTCCCTACATTCATCACCCTCCTCTCCCCTCTTCTCTCCTTCCACTCCCTCCCATGTATCCAGCCCTCGCCCCCTCTACCTACATTCATCACCCTCCTCTCCCCTCTTCTCTCCTCCTTCCTCTCCCTCCCATGTCTCCAGCCCTCGCCCCCTCTCCCTACATTCATCACCCCCCTCTCCCCTCTTCTCTCCTCCTTCCCTCCCGTGTCTCCAGCCCTCGCCCCCTCTCCCTACATTCATCACCCTCCTCTCCCTACATTCATCACCCTCCTCTCCCCTCTTCTCTCCTCCTTCCCTCCCGTGTCTCCAGCCCTCGCCCCCTCTCCCTACATTCATCACCCTCCTCTCCCCTCTTCTCTCCTTCCACTCCCTCTCATGTATCCAGCCCTCGCCCCCTCTCTCTACATTCATCACCCTCCTCTCCCCTCTTCTCTCCTCCTTCCTCTCCCTCTCATGTCTCCAGCCCTCGCCCCCTCTCCCTACATTCATCACCCTCCTCTCCCCTCTTCTCTCCTCCTTCCTCTCCCTCCCATGTCTCCAGCCCTCGCCCCCTCTCCCTACATTCATCACCCTCCTCTCCCCTCTTCTATCCTCCTTCCACTCCCTCCCGTGTCTCCAGCCCTCGCCCCCTCTCTCTACATTCATCACCCTCTTCTCTCCTCCTTCCTCTCCCATGTCTCCAGCCCTCGCCCCCTCTCTCTACATTCATCACCCTCCTCTCCCCTCTTCTCTCCTTCCACTCCCTCCCATGTCTCCAGCCCTCGCCCCCTCTCTACATTCATCACCCTCCTCTCCCCTCTTCTCTCACCTCTTCTCTCCTCCTTCCACTCCCTCCCATGTCTTCAGCCCTCGCCCCCTCTCCTTACATTCATCACCCTCCTCTCCCCTCTTCTCTTCTCTTCTCCCTCCCATGTCTCCAGCCCTCGCCCCCTCTCCCTACATTCATCACCCTCCTCTCCCCTCTTCTCTCCTTCCCATGTCTCCAGCCCTCGCCCCCCTCTCCCTACATTCATCACCCTCCTCTCCCCTCTTCTCTCCTCCTTCCACTCCCATGTCTCCAGCCCTCGCCCCCTCTCCCTACATTCATCACCCTCCTCTCCCCTCTTCTCTCCTCCTTCCACTCCCATGTCTCCAGCCCTCGCCCCCTCTCCCTACATTCATCTCCCTCCTCTCCCCTCTTCTCTCCTCCTTCCACTCCCATGTCTCCAGCCCTCGCCCCCTCTCTCTACATTCATCACCCTCCTCTCCCCTCTTCTCTCCTCCTTCCTCTCCCTCTCATGTCTCCAGCCCTCGCCCCCTCTCCCTACATTCATCACCCTCCTCTACCCTCTTCTCTCCTCCTTCCTCTCCCTCCCATGTCTCCAGCCCTTGCCCCCTCTCCCTACATTCATCATCCTCCTCTCCCCTCTTCTCTCCTCCTTCCTCTCCCTCCCGTGTCTCCAGCCCTCGCCCCCTCTCCCTACATTCATCACCCTCCTCTCCCCTCTTCTCTCCTCCTTCCTCTCCCTCCCGTGTCTCCAGCCCTCGCCCCCTCTCCCTACATTCATCACCCTCCTCTCCCCTCTTCTCTCCTCCTTCCACTCCCTCCCGTGTCTCCAGCCCTCGCCCCCTCTCTCTACATTCATCACCCTCCTCTCTCCTCTTCTCTCCTTCCCATGTCTCCAGCCCTCGCCCCCTCTCCCTACATTCATCACCCTCCTCTCCCCTCTTCTCTCCTCCTTCCACTCCCATGTCTCCAGCCCTCGCCCCCTCTCCCTACATTCATCACCCTCCTCTCCCCTCTTCTCTCCTCCTTCCACTCCCATGTCTCCAGCCCTCGCCCCCTCTCTCTACATTCATCACCCTCCTCTCCCCTCTTCTCTCCTCCTTCCTCTCCCTCTCATGTCTCCAGCCCTCGCCCCCTCTCCCTACATTCATCACCCTCCTCTACCCTCTTCTCTCCTCCTTCCTCTCCCTCCCATGTCTCCAGCCCTCGCCCCCTCTCCCTACATTCATCACCCTCCTCTCCCCTCTTCTCTCCTCCTTCCTCTCCTTCCCATGTCTCCAGCCCTCGCCCCCTCTCCCTACATTCATCACCCTCCTCTCCCCTCTTCTCTCCTCCTTCCACTCCCATGTCTCCAGCCCTCGCCCCCTCTCCCTACATTCATCACCCTCTCTCCCTACATTCATCACCCTCCTCTCCCCTCTTCTCTCCTCCTTCCCTCCCTCCCATGTCTCCAGCCCTCGCCCCCTCTCCCTACATTCATCACCCTCCTCTCCCCTCTTCTGTCCTCCTTCCTTCCTCTCCCTCCAGTGTCTCCAGCCCTCGCCCCCTCTCCCTACATTCATCTCCCTCCTCTCCCCTCTTCCCTCCTCCTTCCACTCCCTCCTGTGTCTCCAACCCTCGCCCCCTCTCCCTACATTCATCACCCTCCTCTCCCCTATTCTCTCCTTCCCATGTCTCCAGCCCTCGCCCCCTCTCCCTACATTCATCACCCTCCTCTCCCCTCTTCTCTCCTCCTTCCCTCCCTCCCATGTCTCCAGCCCTCGCCCCCTCTCCCTACATTCATCACCCTCCTCTCCCCTCTTCTCTCCTCCTTCCCTCCCTCCCATGTCTCCAGCCCTCGCCCCCTCTCCCTACATTCATCACCCTCCTCTCCCCTATTCTCTCCTTCCCATGTCTCCAGCCCTCGCCCCCTCTCCCTACATTCATCACCCTCCTCTCCCCTCTTCTCTCCTCCTTCCCTCCCTCCCATGTCTCCAGCCCTCGCCCCCTCTCCCTACATTCATCACCCTCCTCTCCCCTCTTCTCTCCTCCTTCCCTCCCTCCCATGTCTCCAGCCCTCGCCCCCTCTCCCTACATTCATCACCCTCCTCTCCCCTCTTCTGTCCTCCTTCCACTCCCTCCCATGTCTCCAGCCCTCGTCCCCTCTCCCTACATTCATCACCCTCCTCTCCCCTCTTCTCTCCTTCCACTCCCTCCCATGTCTCCAGCCCTCGCCCCCTCTCCCTACATTCATCACCCTCCTCTCCCCTCTTCTCTCCTCCTTCCTCTCCCTCCCATGTCTCCAGCCCTCGCCCCCTCTCTCTACATTCATCGCCCTCCTCTCCCCTCTTCTCTCCTCCTTCCACTTCCTCCCATGTCTCCAGCCCTCGCCCCCTCTCCCTACATTCATCACCCTCCTCTCCCCTCTTCTCTCCTCCTTCCACTCCCTCCCATGTCTCCAGCCCTCGCCCCCTCCCCCTACATTCATCACCCTCCTCTCCCCTCTTCTCTCTCCTTCCCTACCATGTCTCCAGCCCTCGCCCCCTCTCTCTACATTCATCACCCTCCTGTCCCCTCTTCCCTCCTCCTTCCTCTCCCATGTCTCCAGCCCTCGCCCCCTCTCCCTACATACATCCCCTCTTCTCTCCTCCTTCCTCTCCCTCCTGTGTCTCCAGCCCTCACCCCCTCTCCCTACATTCATCACCCTCCTCTCCCCTCTTCTCTCCTCCTTCCACTCCCTCCCGTGTCTCCAGCCCTCGCCCCCTCTCCCTACATTCATCACCCTCCTCTCCCCTCTTCTCTCCTCCTTCCTCTCCTTCCCGTGTCTCCAGCCCATGCCCCCTCTCCCTACATTCATCTCCCTCCTCTCTCCTCTTCCCTCCTCCTTCCTCTCCCTCCCATGTCTCCAGCCCATGCCCCCTCTCCCTACATTCATCTCCCTCCTCTCTCCTCTTCCCTCCTCCTTCCACTCCCTCCCATGTCTCCAGCCCTCGCCCCCTCTCTCTACATTCATCTCCCTCCTCTCTCCTCTTCCCTCCTCCTTCCTCTCCCTCCCATGTCTCCAGCCCACGCCCCCTCTCCCTACATTCATCACCCTCCTTTCCCCTCTTCTTTCCTTCCTCTACCTCCCATGTCTCCAGCCCTCGCCCCCTCTCTCTACATTCATCACCCTCCTCTCCCCTCTTCTCTCCTCCTTCCTCTCCCTCCCATGTCTCCAGCCCTCACCCCCTCTCCCTACATTCATCACCCTCCTCTCTCCTCTTCTCTCCTCCTTCCTCTCCTTCCCATGTCTCCAGCCCTCACTCCCTCTCCCTACATTCATCACCCTCCTCTCCCCTCTTCCCTCCTCCTTCCACTCCCTCCCATGTCTCCAGCCCTCGCCCCCTCTCCCTACATTCATCACCCTCCTCTCCCCTCTTCTCTCCTCCTTCCCTCCCATGTCTCCAGCCCTCGCCCCCTCTCCTTACATTCATCACCCTCCTCTCCCCTCTTCTCTCCTCCTTCCACTCCCTCCCATGTCTCCAGCCCTCGCCCCCTCTCCCTACATTCATCACCCAACTCTCCCCTCTTCTCTCCTCCTTCCACTCCCTCCCATGTCTCCAGCCCTCGCCCCCTCTCCCTACATTCATCACCCTCCTCTCCCCTCTTCCTTCCCTCCCATGTCTCCAACCCTCTCCCCCTCTCCCTACATTCATCACCCTCCTCTCCCCTCTTCCTTCCCTCCCATGTCTCCAGCCCTCTCCCCCTCTCCCTACATTCATCACCCTCCTTTCCCCTCTTCTCTTCTCCTTCCTCTCCCTCCCATGTCTCCAGCCCTCGCCCCCTCTCCCTACATTCATCACCCTCCTCTCCCCTCTTCCCTCCTCCTTCCTCTCCCTCCCGTGTCTCCAGCCCTCGCCCCCTCTCCCTACATTCATCACCCTCCTCTCCCCTCTTCTCTCCTTCCACTCCCTCCCATGTCTCCAGCCCTCGCCCCCTCTCTCTACGTTCATCACCCTCCTCTCCCCTGTTCTCTCCTTCCTCTCCCTCCCATGTCTCCAGCCCTCGCCCCCTCTCCCTACATTCATCACCCTCCTCTCCCCTCTTCTCTCCTTCCACTCCCTCCCATGTATCCAGCCCTCGCCCCCTCTACCTACATTCATCACCCTCCTCTCCCCTCTTCTCTCCTCCTTCCTCTCCCTCCCATGTCTCCAGCCCTCGCCCCCTCTCCCTACATTCATCACCCCCCTCTCCCCTCTTCTCTCCTCCTTCCCTCCCGTGTCTCCAGCCCTCGCCCCCTCTCCCTACATTCATCACCCTCCTCTCCCTACATTCATCACCCTCCTCTCCCCTCTTCTCTCCTCCTTCCCTCCCGTGTCTCCAGCCCTCGCCCCCTCTCCCTACATTCATCACCCTCCTCTCCCCTCTTCTCTCCTTACACTCCCTCTCATGTATCCAGCCCTCGCCCCCTCTCTCTACATTCATCACCCTCCTCTCCCCTCTTCTCTCCTTACACTCCCTCTCATGTCTCCAGCCCTCGCCCCCTCTCCCTACATTCATCACCCTCCTCTCCCCTCTTCTCTCCTCCTTCCTCTCCCTCCCGTGTCTCCAGCCCTCGCCCCCTCTCCCTACATTCATCACCCTCCTCTCCCCTCTTCTATCCTCCTTCCACTCCCTCCCGTGTCTCCAGCCCTCGCCCCCTCTCTCTACATTCATCACCCTCTTCTCTCCTCCTTCCTCTCCCATGTCTCCAGCCCTCGCCCCCTCTCTCTACATTCATCACCCTCCTCTCCCCTCTTCTCTCCTCCTTCCTCTCCCATGTCTCCAGCCCTCGCCCCCTCTCCCTACATTCATCACCCTCCTCTCCCCTCTTCTGTCCTCCTTCCTTCCTCTCCCTCCAGTGTCTCCAGCCCTCGCCCCCTCTCCCTACATTCATCTCCCTCCTCTCCCCTCTTCCCTCCTCCTTCCACTCCCTCCTGTGTCTCCAACCCTCGCCCCCTCTCCCTACATTCATCACCCTCCTCTCCCCTCTTCTGTCCTCCTTCCACTCCCTCCCATGTCTCCAGCCCTCGTCCCCTCTCCCTACATTCATCACCCTCCTCTCCCCTCTTCTCTCCTTCCACTCCCTCCCATGTCTCCAGCCCTCGCCCCCTCTCCCTACATTCATCACCCTCCTCTCCCCTCTTCTCTCCTCCTTCCTCTCCCTCCCATGTCTCCAGCCCTCGCCCCCTCTCTCTACATTCATCGCCCTCCTCTCCCCTCTTCTCTCCTCCTTCCACTTCCTCCCATGTCTCCAGCCCTCGCCCCCTCTCCCTACATTCATCACCCTCCTCTCCCCTCTTCTCTCCTCCTTCCACTCCCTCCCATGTCTCCAGCCCTCGCCCCCTCCCCCTACATTCATCACCCTCCTCTCCCCTCTTCTCTCTCCTTCCCTCCCATGTCTCCAGCCCTCGCCCCCTCTCTCTACATTCATCACCCTCCTGTCCCCTCTTCCCTCCTCCTTCCTCTCCCATGTCTCCAGCCCTCGCCCCCTCTCCCTACATACATCCCCTCTTCTCTCCTCCTTCCTCTCCCTCCTGTGTCTCCAGCCCTCACCCCCTCTCCCTACATTCATCACCCTCCTCTCCCCTCTTCTCTCCTCCTTCCACTCCCTCCCGTGTCTCCAGCCCTCGCCCCCTCTCCCTACATTCATCACCCTCCTCTCCCCTCTTCTCTCCTCCTTCCTCTCCTTCCCGTGTCTCCAGCCCATGCCCCCTCTCCCTACATTCATCTCCCTCCTCTCTCCTCTTCCCTCCTCCTTCCTCTCCCTCCCATGTCTCCAGCCCATGCCCCCTCTCCCTACATTCATCTCCCTCCTCTCTCCTCTTCCCTCCTCCTTCCTCTCCCTCCCATGTCTCCAGCCCTCGCCCCCTCTCTCTACATTCATCTCCCTCCTCTCTCCTCTTCCCTCCTCCTTCCTCTCCCTCCCATGTCTCCAGCCCACGCCCCCTCTCCCTACATTCATCACCCTCCTTTCCCCTCTTCTTTCCTTCCTCTACCTCCCATGTCTCCAGCCCTCGCCCCCTCTCTCTACATTCATCACCCTCCTCTCCCCTCTTCTCTCCTCCTTCCTCTCCCTCCCATGTCTCCAGCCCTCACCCCCTCTCCCTACATTCATCACCCTCCTCTCTCCTCTTCTCTCCTCCTTCCTCTCCTTCCCATGTCTCCAGCCCTCACTCCCTCTCCCTACATTCATCACCCTCCTCTCCCCTCTTCTCTCCTCCTTCCACTCCCATGTCTCCAGCCCTCGCTCCCTCTCCCTACATTCATCACCCTCCTCTCCCCTCTTCCCTCCTCCTTCCTCTCCCTCCCATGTCTCCAGCCCTCGCCCCCTCTCTCTACATTCATCACCCTCCTCTCCCCTCTTCTCTCCTCCTTCCTCTCCCTCCCATGTCTCCAGCCCTCGCCCCCTCTCCCTACATTCATCACCCTCCTCTCCCCTCTTCTCTCCCACTCCCTCCCATGTCTCCAGCCCTCGCTCCCTCTCCCTACATTCATCACCCTCCTCTCCCCTCTTCTCTCCTCCTTCCTCTCCCTCCCATGTCTCCAGCCCTCGCCCCCTCTCCCTACATTCATCACCCTCCTCTCCCCACTTCTCTCCCACTCCCTCCCATGTCTCCAGCCCTCGCCCCCTCTCCTTACATTCATCTCCCTCCTCTCCCCTCTTCTCTCCTTCCACTCCTCTCCCATGTCTCCAGCCCTCGCCCCCTCTCCCTACATTCATCACCCTCCTCTCCCCTCTTCTCTCCTCCTTCCCTCCCATGTCTCCAGCCCTCGCCCCCTCTCCTTACATTCATCACCCTCCTCTCCCCTCTTCTCTCCTCCTTCCACTCCCTCCCATGTCTCCAGCCCTCGCCCCCTCTCCCTACATTCATCACCCTCCTCTCCCCTCTTCCTTCCCTCCCATGTCTCCAACCCTCTCCCCCTCTCCCTACATTCATCACCCTCCTCTCCCCTCTTCCTTCCCTCCCATGTCTCCAGCCCTCTCCCCCTCTCCCTACATTCATCACCCTCCTCTCCCCTCTTCCTTCCCTCCCATGTCTCCAGCCCTCTCCCCCTCTCCCTACATTCATCACCCTCCTTTCCCCTCTTCTCTTCTCTTCTCCTTCCTCTCCCTCCCGTGTCTCCAGCCCTCGCCCCCTCTCCCTACATTCATCACCCTCCTCTCCCCTCTTCTCTCCTTCCACTCCCTCCCATGTCTCCAGCCCTCGCCCCCTCTCTCTACATTCATCACCCTCCTCTCCCCTGTTCTCTCCTTCCTCTCCCTCCCATGTCTCCAGCCCTCGCCCCCTCTCCCTACATTCATCACCCTCCTCTCCCCTCTTCTCTCCTTCCACTCCCTCCCATGTATCCAGCCCTCGCCCCCTCTACATACATTCATCACCCTACTCTCCCCTCTTCTCTCCTCCTTCCTCTCCCTCCCATGTCTCCAGCCCTCGCCCCCTCTCCCTACATTCATCACCCCCCTCTCCCCTCTTCTCTCCTCCTTCCCTCCCGTGTCTCCAGCCCTCGCCCCCTCTCCCTACATTCATCACCCTCCTCTCCCTACATTCATCACCCTCCTCTCCCCTCTTCTCTCCTCCTTCCCTCCCGTGTCTCCAGCCCTCGCCCCCTCTCCCTACATTCATCACCCTCCTCTCCCCTCTTCTCTCCTTCCACTCCCTCTCATGTATCCAGCCCTCGCCCCCTCTCCCTACATTCATCACCCTCCTCTCCCCTCTTCTCTCCTCCTTCCTCTCCCTCCCATGTCTCCAGCCCTCACCCCCTCTCCCTACATTCATCACCCTCCTCTCCCCTCTTCTCTCCTTCCACTCCCATGTCTCCAGCCCTCTCCCCCTCTCCCTACATTCATCACCCTCCTCTCCCCTCTTCCCTCCTCCTTCCTCTCCCTCCCGTGTCTCCAGCCCTCGCCCCCTCTCTACATTCATCACCCTCCTCTCCCCTCTTCTCTCCTCCTTCCTTCCCATGTCTCCAGCCCTCGCCCCCTCTCCCTACATTCATCACCCTCCTCTCCCTACATTCATCACCCTCCTCTCCCCTCTTCTCTCCTCCTTCCCTCCCGTGTCTCCAGCCCTCGCCCCCTCTCCCTACATTCATCACCCTCCTCTCCCCTCTTCTCTCCTTCCACTCCCTCTCATGTATCCAGCCCTCGCCCCCTCTCCCTACATTCATCACCCTCCTCTCCCCTCTTCTCTCCTCCTTCCTCTCCCTCCCATGTCTCCAGCCCTCACCCCCTCTCCCTACATTCATCACCCTCCTCTCCCCTCTTCTCTCCTTCCACTCCCATGTCTCCAGCCCTCTCCCCCTCTCCCTACATTCATCACCCTCCTCTCCCCTCTTCTCTCCTCCTTCCACTCCCTCCCATGTATCCAGCCCTCGCCCCCTCTACCTACATTCATCACCCTCCTCTCCCCTCTTCTCTCCTTCTTCCACTCCCTCCTGTGTATCCAGCCCTCGCCCCCTCTCCCTACATTCATCACCATCCTCTCCCCTCTTCTCTCCTTCCACTCCCTCCCATGTATACAGCCCTCGCCCCCTCTCCCTACATTCATCACCCTCCTCTCCCCTCTTCTCTCCTTCCACTCCCTCCCATGTATCCAGCCCTCGCCCCCTCTACCTACATTCATCACCCTCCTCTCCCCTCTTCTCTCCTCCTTCCCATGTCTCCAGCCCTCGCCCCCTCTCCCTACATTCATCACCCTCCTCTCCCCTCTTCTCTCCTCCTTCCTCTCCCTCCCATGTCTCCAGCCTTCGCCCCCTCTCTCTACATTCATCACCCTACTCTCCCCTCTTCTCTCCTTCCCCTCCCTCCCATGTCTCCAGCCCTCGCCCCCTCTCCCTACATTCATCACCCTCCTCTCCCCTCTTCTCTCCTCCTTCCTCTCCCTCCTGTGTCTCCAGCCCTCGCCCCCTCTTTCTACATTCATCATCCTCCTCTCCCCTCTTCCCTCCTCCTTCCCTCCCATGTCTCCAGCCCTCGCCCCCTCTCTCTACAATCATCACCCTCCTCTCCCCTCTTCTCTCCTCCTTCCCATGTCTCCAGCCCTCGCCCCCTCTCCTTACATTCATCACCCTCCTCTCCCCTCTTCTCTTCTCCTTCCTCTCTCTCCCATGTCTCCAGCCCTCGCCCCCTCTCCCTACATTCATCACCCTCCTCTCCCCTCTTCCCTCCTCCTTCCTCTCCCTCCTGTGTCTCCAGCCCTCGCCCCCTCTCTCTACATTCATCACCCTCCTCTCCCCTCTTCCCTCCTCCTTCCTCTCCCTCCTGTGTCTCCAGCCCTCACCCCCTCTCCCTACATTCATCACCCTCCTCTCCCCTCTTCTCTCCTCCTTCCCTCCCATGTCTCCAGCCCTCGCCCCCTCTCCCTACATTCATCACCCTCCTCTGCCCTCTTCTCTCCTTCCACTCCCTCCCATGTCTCCAGCCCTCGCCCCCTCTCCCTACATTCATCACCCTCCTCTCCCCTCTTCTCTCCTCCTTCCCATGTCTCCAGCCCTCGCCCCCTCTCCTTACATTCATCACCCTCCTCTCCCCTCTTCTCTTCTCCTTCCTCTCTCTCCCATGTCTCCAGCCCTCGCCCCCTCTCCCTACATTCATCACCCTCCTCTCCCCTCTTCTCTCCTCCTTCCCTCCCATGTCTCCAGCCCTCGCCCCCTCTCCCTACATTCATCACCCTCCTCTGCCCTCTTCTCTCCTTCCTCTCCTTCCCATGTCTCCAGCCCTCGCCCCCTCTCCCTACATTCATCACCCTCCTCTCCCCTCTTCTCTCCTCCTTCCCATGTCTCCAGCCCTCGCCCCCTCTCCTTACATTCATCACCCTCCTCTCCCCTCTTCTCTTCTCCTTCCTCTCTCTCCCATGTCTCCAGCCCTCGCCCCCTCTCCCTACATTCATCACCCTCCTCTCCCCTCTTCCCTCCTCCTTCCTCTCCCTCCTGTGTCTCCAGCCCTCGCCCCCTCTCTCTACATTCATCACCCTCCTCTCCCCTCTTCCCTCCTCCTTCCTCTCCCTCCTGTGTCTCCAGCCCTCACCCCCTCTCCCTACATTCATCACCCTCCTCTCCCCTCTTCTCTCCTCCTTCCCTCCCATGTCTCCAGCCCTCGCCCCCTCTCCCTACATTCATCACCCTCCTCTGCCCTCTTCTCTCCTTCCTCTCCCTCCCATGTATCCAGCCCTCGCCCCCTCTCCCTACATTCATCACCCTCCTCTCCCCTCTTCTATCTCCTTCCACTCCCTCCCGTGTCTCCAGCCCTCGCCCCCTCTCCCTACATTCATCACCCTCCTCTCCCCTCTTCTCTCCTCCTTCCCTCCCATGTCTCCAACCCTCGCCCCCTCTCCCTACATTCATCACCCTCCTCTCCCCTCTTTTCTCTCCTTCCACTCCCTCCCGTGTCTCCAGCCCTCGCCCCCTCTCCCTACATTCATCACCCTCCTCTCCCCTCTTCCCTCCTCCTTCCTCTCCCTCCCGTGTCTCCAGCCCTCGCCCCCTCTCTACATTCATCACCCTCCTCTCCCCTCTTCTCTCCTCCTTCCTTCCCATGTCTCCAGCCCTCGCCCCCTCTCCCTACATTCATCACCCTCCTCTCCCCTCTTATCTCCTTCCACTCCCTCCCATGTCTCCAGCCCTCGCCCCCTCTCCTTACATTCATCACCCTCCTCTCCCCTCTTCTCTCCTTCTTCCTCTCCCTCCCATGTCTCCAGCCCTCGCCCCCTCTCTCTACATTCATCACCCTCCTCTCCCCTCTTCTCTCCTCCTTCCCTCCCATATCTCCAGCCCTCGTCCCCTCTCCCTACATTCATCACCCTCCTCTCCCCTCTTCCCTCCTCCTTCCTCTCCCTACCATGTCTCCAGCCCTTACCCCCTCACCCTACATTCATCACCCTCCTCTCCCCTCTTCTCTCCTCCTTCCACTCCCATGTCTCCAGCCCTCGCCCCCTCTCTCTACATTCATCACCCTCCTCTCCCCTCTTCTCTCCTCCTTCCACACCCTCCCATGTCTCCAGCCCTCGCCCCCTCTCCCTACATTCATCACCCTCCTCTCCCCTCTTCTCTCCTTTTTCCTCTCCTTCCAATGTCTCCAGCCCTCGCCCCCTCTCCCTACATTCATCAACCTCCTCTCCCCTCTTCTCTCCTCCTTCCACACCCTCACATGTCTCCAGCCCTCGCCCCCTCTCCCTACATTCATCACCCTCCTCTCCCCTCTTCTCTCCTTCCACTCCCTCCCATGTCTCCAGCTTTCGCCCCCTCTCCCTACATTCATCACCCTCCTCTCCCCTCTTCTCTCCTTCCACTCCCTCCCATGTCTCCAGCTTTCGCCCCCTCTCCCTACATTCATCACCCTCCTCTCCCCTCTTCTCTCCTCCTTCCTCTCCCTCCCATGTCTCCAGCCCTCGCCCCCTCTCTCTACATTCATCACCCTCCTCTCCCCTCTTCCCTCCTCCTTCCTCTCCATCCCGTGTCTCCAGCCCTCGCCTCCTCTCCCTACATTCATCACCCACCTCTCCCCTCTTCTCTCCTCCTTCCACTCCCATGTCTCCAGCCCTCGCCCCCTCTCCCTACATTCATCACCCTCCTCTCCCCTCTTCTCTCCTCCTTCCACTCCCATGTCTCCAGCCCTCGCCCCCTCTCCCTACATTCATCACCCTCCTCTCCCCTCTTCTCTCCTTTCCTTCCACTCCCTCCCATGTCTCCTGTCCTCGCCCCCTCTCCCTACATTCATCACCCTCCTCTCCCCTCTTCTCTCCTCCTTCCTCTCCCATGTCTCCAGCCCTCGCCCCCTCTCTCTACATTCATCACCCTCCTCTCCCCTCTTCTCTCCTCCTTCCTCTCCCTCCCATGTCTCCAGCCCTCTCCCTACATTCATCACCCTCCTCTCCCCTCTTCTCTCCTCCTTCCACTCCCTCCCATGTCTCCAGCCCTCGCCCCCTCTCCCTACATTCATCACCCTCTTCTCTCCTCCTTCCTCTCCCATGTCTCCAGCCCTCTCCCTACATTCATCACCCTCCTCTCCCCTCTTCTCTCCTCCTTCCCTCCCATGTCTCCAGCCCTCGCCCCCTCTCCCTACATTCATCACCCTCCTCTCCCCTCTTCTCTCCTTCCACTCCCTCCCATGTCTCCAGCTTTCGCCCCCTCTCCCTACATTCATCACCCTCCTCTCCCCTCTTCTCACCTCCTTCCCTCCCATGTCTCCAGCCCTCGCCCCCTCTCCCTACATTCATCACCCTCCTCTCCCCTCTTCTCTCCTCCTTCCTCTCCCTCCCATGTCTCCAGCCCTCTCCCTACATTCATCACCCTCCTCTCCCCTCTTCTCTCCTCCTTCCACTCCCTCCCATGTCTCCAGCCCTCGCCCCCTCTCCCTACATTCATCACCCTCCTCTCCCCTCTTCTCTCCTCCTTCCTCTCCCATGTCTCCAGCCCTCGCCCTACATTCATCACCCTCCTCTCCCCTCTTCTCTCCTCCTTCCCTCCCATGTCTCCAGCCCTCGCCCCCTCTCCCTACATTCATCACCCTCCTCTCCCCTCTTCTCTCCTTCCACTCCCTCCCATGTCTCCAGCTTTCGCCCCCTCTCCCTACATTCATCACCCTCCTCTCCCCTCTTCTCTCCTCCTTCCTCTCCCTCCCATGTCTCCAGCCCTCGCCCCCTCTCTCTACATTCATCACCCTCCTCTCCCCTCTTCTCTCCTTCCACTCCCTCCTGTGTCTCCAGCCCTCGCCCCCTCTCCCTACATTCATCACCCTCCTCTCCCCTCTTCTCTCCTTCCTCTCCCTCCCATGTCTCCAGCTTTCGCCCCCTCTCTCTACATTCATCCCCCTCCTCTCCCCTCTTCCCTCCTCCTTCCTCTCCATCCCGTGTCACCAGCCCTCGCCTCCTCTCCCTACATTCATCACCCTCCTCTCCCCTCTTCTCTCCTCCTTCCACTCCCATGTCTCCAGCCCTCGCCCCCTCTCCCTACATTCATCACCCTCCTCTCCCCTCTTCTCTCCTCCTTCCACTCCCATGTCTCCAGCCCTCGCCCCCTCTCCCTACATTCATCACCCTCCTCTCCCCTCTTCTCTCCTTTCCTTCCACTCCCTCCCATGTCTCCTGCCCTCGCCCCCTCTCCCTACATTCATCACCCTCCTATCCCCTCTTCTCTCCTCCTTCCACTCCCTCCCATGTCTCCAGCCCTCGCCCCCTCTCCCTACATTCATCACCCTCCTCTACCCTCTTCCCTCCTCCTTCCACTCCCTCCCATGTCTCCAGCCCTCGCCCCCTCTCCCTACATTCATCACCCTCCTCTCCCCTCTTCTCTCCTCCTTCCTCTCCCATGTCTCCAGCCCTCGCCCCCTCTCCCTACATTCATCACCCTCCTCTCCCCTCTTCCTCTCCTTCCCATGTCTCCAGCCCTCGCCCCCTCTCCCTACATTCATCACCCTCCTCTCCCCTTTTCTCTCCTCCTTCCTCTCCCATGTCTCCAGCCCTCGCCCCCTCTCCCAACATTCATCACCCTCCTCTCCCCTTTTCTCTCCTCCTTCCACTCCCTCCCATGTCTCCAGCCCTCGCCCCCTCTCCCTACATTCATCACCCTCCTGTCCCCTCTTCTCTCCTCCTTCCTCTCCCTCCCATGTCTCCAGCCCTCGCCCCCTCTCTATATTCATCACCCTCCTCTCCCCTCTTCTCTTCTCCTTCCACTCCCTCCCATGTCTCCAGCCCTCTCCCTACATTCATCACCCTCCTCTCTCCTCTTCTCTCCTCCTTCCTCTCCCTCCCACGTCTCCAGCCCTCGCCCCCTCTCTCTACATTCATCTCCCTCCTCTCCCCTCTTCTCTCCTCCTTCCTCTCCCTCCCATGTCTCCAGCCCTCGCCCCCTCTCTCTACATTCATCTCCCTCCTCTCCCCTCTTCTCTCCTTCCACTCCCTCCTGTGTCTCCAGCCCTCGCCCCCTCTCTCTACATTCATCTCCCTCCTCTCCCCTCTTCTCTCCTCCTTCCTCTCCCTCCCATGTCTCCCCTCTTCTCTCCTCCTTCCTCTCCCTCCCATGTCTCCAGCCCTCGCCCCCTCTCCCTACATTCATCACCCTCCTCTCCCCTCTTCTCTCCTCCTTCCTCTCCCTCCCATGTCTCCAGCCTTCGCCCCCTCTCTCTACATTCATCACCCTACTCTCCCCTCTTCTCTCCTTCCCCTCCCTCCCATGTCTCCAGCCCTCGCCCCCTCTCCCTACATTCATCACCCTCCTCTCCCCTCTTCTCTCCTCCTTCCTCTCCCTCCTGTGTCTCCAGCCCTCGCCCCCTCTTTCTACATTCATCATCCTCCTCTCCCCTCTTCCCTCCTCCTTCCTCTCCCTCCCGTGTCTCCAGCCCTCGCCCCCTCTCTACATTCATCACCCTCCTCTCCCCTCTTCTCTCCTCCTTCCTTCCCATGTCTCCAGCCCTCGCCCCCTCTCCCTACATTCATCACCCTCCTCTCCCCTCTTATCTCCTTCCACTCCCTCCCATGTCTCCAGCCCTCGCCCCCTCTCCTTACATTCATCACCCTCCTCTCCCCTCTTCTCTCCTTCTTCCTCTCCCTCCCATGTCTCCAGCCCTCGCCCCCTCTCTCTACATTCATCACCCTCCTCTCCCCTCTTCTCTCCTCCTTCCCTCCCATATCTCCAGCCCTCGTCCCCTCTCCCTACATTCATCACCCTCCTCTCCCCTCTTCCCTCCTCCTTCCTCTCCCTACCATGTCTCCAGCCCTTACCCCCTCACCCTACATTCATCACCCTCCTCTCCCCTCTTCTCTCCTCCTTCCACTCCCATGTCTCCAGCCCTCGCCCCCTCTCTCTACATTCATCACCCTCCTCTCCCCTCTTCTCTCCTCCTTCCACACCCTCCCATGTCTCCAGCCCTCGCCCCCTCTCCCTACATTCATCACCCTCCTCTCCCCTCTTCTCTCCTTTTTCCTCTCCTTCCAATGTCTCCAGCCCTCGCCCCCTCTCCCTACATTCATCAACCTCCTCTCCCCTCTTCTCTCCTCCTTCCACACCCTCACATGTCTCCAGCCCTCGCCCCCTCTCCCTACATTCATCACCCTCCTCTCCCCTCTTCTCTCCTTCCACTCCCTCCCATGTCTCCAGCTTTCGCCCCCTCTCCCTACATTCATCACCCTCCTCTCCCCTCTTCTCTCCTTCCACTCCCTCCCATGTCTCCAGCTTTCGCCCCCTCTCCCTACATTCATCACCCTCCTCTCCCCTCTTCTCTCCTCCTTCCTCTCCCTCCCATGTCTCCAGCCCTCGCCCCCTCTCTCTACATTCATCACCCTCCTCTCCCCTCTTCCCTCCTCCTTCCTCTCCATCCCGTGTCTCCAGCCCTCGCCTCCTCTCCCTACATTCATCACCCACCTCTCCCCTCTTCTCTCCTCCTTCCACTCCCATGTCTCCAGCCCTCGCCCCCTCTCCCTACATTCATCACCCTCCTCTCCCCTCTTCTCTCCTCCTTCCACTCCCATGTCTCCAGCCCTCGCCCCCTCTCCCTACATTCATCACCCTCCTCTCCCCTCTTCTCTCCTTTCCTTCCACTCCCTCCCATGTCTCCTGTCCTCGCCCCCTCTCCCTACATTCATCACCCTCCTCTCCCCTCTTCTCTCCTCCTTCCTCTCCCATGTCTCCAGCCCTCGCCCCCTCTCTCTACATTCATCACCCTCCTCTCCCCTCTTCTCTCCTCCTTCCTCTCCCTCCCATGTCTCCAGCCCTCTCCCTACATTCATCACCCTCCTCTCCCCTCTTCTCTCCTCCTTCCACTCCCTCCCATGTCTCCAGCCCTCGCCCCCTCTCCCTACATTCATCACCCTCTTCTCTCCTCCTTCCTCTCCCATGTCTCCAGCCCTCGCCCTACATTCATCACCCTCCTCTCCCCTCTTCTCTCCTCCTTCCCTCCCATGTCTCCAGCCCTCGCCCCCTCTCCCTACATTCATCACCCTCCTCTCCCCTCTTCTCTCCTTCCACTCCCTCCCATGTCTCCAGCTTTCGCCCCCTCTCCCTACATTCATCACCCTCCTCTCCCCTCTTCTCACCTCCTTCCCTCCCATGTCTCCAGCCCTCGCCCCCTCTCCCTACATTCATCACCCTCCTCTCCCCTCTTCTCTCCTCCTTCCTCTCCCTCCCATGTCTCCAGCCCTCTCCCTACATTCATCACCCTCCTCTCCCCTCTTCTCTCCTCCTTCCACTCCCTCCCATGTCTCCAGCCCTCGCCCCCTCTCCCTACATTCATCACCCTCCTCTCCCCTCTTCTCTCCTCCTTCCTCTCCCATGTCTCCAGCCCTCGCCCTACATTCATCACCCTCCTCTCCCCTCTTCTCTCCTCCTTCCCTCCCATGTCTCCAGCCCTCGCCCCCTCTCCCTACATTCATCACCCTCCTCTCCCCTCTTCTCTCCTTCCACTCCCTCCCATGTCTCCAGCTTTCGCCCCCTCTCCCTACATTCATCACCCTCCTCTCCCCTCTTCTCTCCTCCTTCCTCTCCCTCCCATGTCTCCAGCCCTCGCCCCCTCTCTCTACATTCATCACCCTCCTCTCCCCTCTTCTCTCCTTCCACTCCCTCCTGTGTCTCCAGCCCTCGCCCCCTCTCCCTACATTCATCACCCTCCTCTCCCCTCTTCTCTCCTTCCTCTCCCTCCCATGTCTCCAGCTTTCGCCCCCTCTCTCTACATTCATCCCCCTCCTCTCCCCTCTTCCCTCCTCCTTCCTCTCCATCCCGTGTCACCAGCCCTCGCCTCCTCTCCCTACATTCATCACCCTCCTCTCCCCTCTTCTCTCCTCCTTCCACTCCCATGTCTCCAGCCCTCGCCCCCTCTCCCTACATTCATCACCCTCCTCTCCCCTCTTCTCTCCTCCTTCCACTCCCATGTCTCCAGCCCTCGCCCCCTCTCCCTACATTCATCACCCTCCTCTCCCCTCTTCTCTCCTTTCCTTCCACTCCCTCCCATGTCTCCTGCCCTCGCCCCCTCTCCCTACATTCATCACCCTCCTATCCCCTCTTCTCTCCTCCTTCCACTCCCTCCCATGTCTCCAGCCCTCGCCCCCTCTCCCTACATTCATCACCCTCCTCTACCCTCTTCCCTCCTCCTTCCACTCCCTCCCATGTCTCCAGCCCTCGCCCCCTCTCCCTACATTCATCACCCTCCTCTCCCCTCTTCTCTCCTCCTTCCTCTCCCATGTCTCCAGCCCTCGCCCCCTCTCCCTACATTCATCACCCTCCTCTCCCCTCTTCCTCTCCTTCCCATGTCTCCAGCCCTCGCCCCCTCTCCCTACATTCATCACCCTCCTTTCCCCTTTTCTCTCCTCCTTCCTCTCCCATGTCTCCAGCCCTCGCCCCCTCTCCCAACATTCATCACCCTCCTCTCCCCTTTTCTCTCCTCCTTCCACTCCCTCCCATGTCTCCAGCCCTCGCCCCCTCTCCCTACATTCATCACCCTCCTGTCCCCTCTTCTCTCCTCCTTCCTCTCCCTCCCATGTCTCCAGCCCTCGCCCCCTCTCTATATTCATCACCCTCCTCTCCCCTCTTCTCTTCTCCTTCCACTCCCTCCCATGTCTCCAGCCCTCTCCCTACATTCATCACCCTCCTCTCTCCTCTTCTCTCCTCCTTCCTCTCCCTCCCATGTCTCCAGCCCTCGCCCCCTCTCTCTACATTCATCTCCCTCCTCTCCCCTCTTCTCTCCTCCTTCCTCTCCCTCCCATGTCTCCAGCCCTCGCCCCCTCTCTCTACATTCATCTCCCTCCTCTCCCCTCTTCTCTCCTTCCACTCCCTCCTGTGTCTCCAGCCCTCGCCCCCTCTCTCTACATTCATCTCCCTCCTCTCCCCTCTTCTCTCCTCCTTCCTCTCCCTCCCATGTCTCCCCTCTTCTCTCCTCCTTCCTCTCCCTCCCATGTCTCCAGCCCTCGCCCCCTCTCCCTACATTCATCACCCTCCTCTCCCCTCTTCTCTCCTCCTTCCTCTCCCTCCCATGTCTCCAGCCTTCGCCCCCTCTCTCTACATTCATCACCCTACTCTCCCCTCTTCTCTCCTTCCCCTCCCTCCCATGTCTCCAGCCCTCGCCCCCTCTCCCTACATTCATCACCCTCCTCTCCCCTCTTCTCTCCTCCTTCCTCTCCCTCCTGTGTCTCCAGCCCTCGCCCCCTCTTTCTACATTCATCATCCTCCTCTCCCCTCTTCCCTCCTCCTTCTCTCCCATGTCTCCAGCCCTCGCCCCCTCTCTCTACAATCATCACCCTCCTCTCCCCTCTTCCTCTCCTTCCCATGTCTCCAGCCCTCGCCCCCTCTCCCTACATTCATCACCCTCCTCTCCCCTCTTCTCTCCTCCTTCCCATGTCTCCAGCCCTCGCCCCCTCTCCTTACATTCATCACCCTCCTCTCCCCTCTTCTCTTCTCCTTCCTCTCTCTCCCATGTCTCCAGCCCTCGCCCCCTCTCCCTACATTCATCACCCTCCTCTCCCCTCTTCCCTCCTCCTTCCTCTCCCTCCTGTGTCTCCAGCCCTCGCCCCCTCTCTCTACATTCATCACCCTCCTCTCCCCTCTTCCCTCCTCCTTCCTCTCCCTCCTGTGTCTCCAGCCCTCACCCCCTCTCCCTACATTCATCACCCTCCTCTCCCCTCTTCTCTCCTCCTTCCCTCCCATGTCTCCAGCCCTCGCCCCCTCTCCCTACATTCATCACCCTCCTCTGCCCTCTTCTCTCCTTCCACTCCCTCCCATGTCTCCAGCCCTCGCCCCCTCTCCCTACATTCATCACCCTCCTCTCCCCTCTTCTCTCCTCCTTCCTCTCCCTCCCATGTCTCCAGCCCTCGCCCCCTCTCCCTACATTCATCACCCTCCTCTCCCCTCTTCTCTCTCCTTCCACTCCCTCCCGTGTCTCCAGCCCTCGCCCCCTCTCCCTACATTCATCACCCTCCTCTCCCCTCTTCTCTCCTCCTTCCCTCCCATGTCTCCAACCCTCGCCCCCTCTCCCTACATTCATCACCCTCCTCTCCCCTCTTTTCTCTCCTTCCACTCCCTCCCGTGTCTCCAGCCCTCGCCCCCTCTCCCTACATTCATCACCCTCCTCTCCCCTTTTCTCTCCTCCTTCCACACCCTCACATGTCTCCAGCCCTCGCCCCCTCTCCCTACATTCATCACCCTCCTCTCCCCTCTTCTCTCCTTCCACTCCCTCCCATGTCTCCAGCTTTCGCCCCCTCTCCCTACATTCATCACCCTCCTCTACCCTCTTCCCTCCTCCTTCCACTCCCTCCCATGTCTCCAGCCCTCGCCCCCTCTCCCTACATTCATCACCCTCCTCTCCCCTCTTCTCTCCTCCTTCCTCTCCCATGTCTCCAGCCCTCGCCCCCTCTCCCTACATTCATCACCCTCCTCTCCCCTCTTCTCTCCTTCCACTCCCTCCCATGTCTCCAGCTTTCGCCCCCTCTCCCTACATTCATCACCCTCCTCTCCCCTCTTCTCTCCTCCTTCCTCTCCCTCCCATGTCTCCAGCCCTCGCCCCCTCTCTCTACATTCATCACCCTCCTCTCCCCTCTTCCCTCCTCCTTCCTCTCCATCCCGTGTCTCCAGCCCTCGCCTCCTCTCCCTACATTCATCACCCACCTCTCCCCTCTTCTCTCCTCCTTCCACTCCCATGTCTCCAGCCCTCGCCCCCTCTCCCTACATTCATCACCCTCCTCTCCCCTCTTCTCTCCTCCTTCCACTCCCATGTCTCCAGCCCTCGCCCCCTCTCCCTACATTCATCACCCTCCTCTCCCCTCTTCTCTCCTTTCCTTCCACTCCCTCCCATGTCTCCTGTCCTCGCCCCCTCTCCCTACATTCATCACCCTCCTCTCCCCTCTTCTCTCCTCCTTCCTCTCCCATGTCTCCAGCCCTCGCCCCCTCTCTCTACATTCATCACCCTCCTCTCCCCTCTTCTCTCCTCCTTCCTCTCCCTCCCATGTCTCCAGCCCTCTCCCTACATTCATCACCCTCCTCTCCCCTCTTCTCTCCTCCTTCCACTCCCTCCCATGTCTCCAGCCCTCGCCCCCTCTCCCTACATTCATCACCCTCTTCTCTCCTCCTTCCTCTCCCATGTCTCCAGCCCTCGCCCTACATTCATCACCCTCCTCTCCCCTCTTCTCTCCTCCTTCCCTCCCATGTCTCCAGCCCTCGCCCCCTCTCCCTACATTCATCACCCTCCTCTCCCCTCTTCTCTCCTTCCACTCCCTCCCATGTCTCCAGCTTTCGCCCCCTCTCCCTACATTCATCACCCTCCTCTCCCCTCTTCTCACCTCCTTCCCTCCCATGTCTCCAGCCCTCGCCCCCTCTCTCTACATTCATCACCCTCCTCTCCCCTCTTCTCTCCTCCTTCCACACCCTCCCATGTCTCCAGCCCTCGCCCCCTCTCCCTACATTCATCACCCTCCTCTCCCCTCTTCTCTCCTTTTTCCTCTCCTTCCAATGTCTCCAGCCCTCGCCCCCTCTCCCTACATTCATCACCCTCCTCTCCCCTCTTCTCTCCTCCTTCCACTCCCATGTCTCCAGCCCTCGCCCCCTCTCCCTACATTCATCACCCTCCTCTCCCCTCTTCTCTCCTCCTTCCTCTCCCTCCCATGTCTCCAGCCCTCTCCCTACATTCATCACCCTCCTCTCCCCTCTTCTCTCCTCCTTCCACTCCCTCCCATGTCTCCAGCCCTCGCCCCCTCTCCCTACATTCATCACCCTCCTCTCCCCTCTTCTCTCCTCCTTCCTCTCCCATGTCTCCAGCCCTCGCCCTACATTCATCACCCTCCTCTCCCCTCTTCTCTCCTCCTTCCCTCCCATGTCTCCAGCCCTCGCCCCCTCTCCCTACATTCATCACCCTCCTCTCCCCTCTTCTCTCCTTCCACTCCCTCCCATGTCTCCAGCTTTCGCCCCCTCTCCCTACATTCATCACCCTCCTCTCCCCTCTTCTCACCTCCTTCCCTCCCATGTCTCCAGCCCTCGCCCCCTCTCTCTACATTCATCACCCTCCTCTCCCCTCTTCTCTCCTCCTTCCACACCCTCCCATGTCTCCAGCCCTCGCCCCCTCTCCCTACATTCATCACCCTCCTCTCCCCTCTTCTCTCCTTTTTCCTCTCCTTCCAATGTCTCCAGCCCTCGCCCCCTCTCCCTACATTCATCACCCTCCTCTCCCCTCTTCTCTCCTCCTTCCACTCCCATGTCTCCAGCCCTCGCCCCCTCTCCCTACATTCATCACCCTCCTCTCCCCTCTTCTCTCCTCCTTCCTCTCCCTCCCATGTCTCCAGCCCTCTCCCTACATTCATCACCCTCCTCTCCCCTCTTCTCTCCTCCTTCCACTCCCTCCCATGTCTCCAGCCCTCGCCCCCTCTCCCTACATTCATCACCCTCCTCTCCCCTCTTCTCTCCTCCTTCCTCTCCCATGTCTCCAGCCCTCGCCCTACATTCATCACCCTCCTCTCCCCTCTTCTCTCCTCCTTCCCTCCCATGTCTCCAGCCCTCGCCCCCTCTCCCTACATTCATCACCCTCCTCTCCCCTCTTCTCTCCTTCCACTCCCTCCCATGTCTCCAGCTTTCGTCCCCTCTCCCTACATTCATCACCCTCCTCTCCCCTCTTCTCTCCTCCTTCCTCTCCCTCCCATGTCTCCAGCCCTCGCCCCCTCTCTCTACATTCATCACCCTCCTCTCCCCTCTTCTCTCCTTCCACTCCCTCCTGTGTCTCCAGCCCTCGCCCCCTCTCCCTACATTCATCACCCTCCTCTCCCCTCTTCTCTCCTTCCTCTCCCTCCCATGTCTCCAGCTTTCGCCCCCTCTCTCTACATTCATCCCCCTCCTCTCCCCTCTTCCCTCCTCCTTCCTCTCCATCCCGTGTCACCAGCCCTCGCCTCCTCTCCCTACATTCATCACCCTCCTCTCCCCTCTTCTCTCCTCCTTCCACTCCCATGTCTCCAGCCCTCGCCCCCTCTCCCTACATTCATCACCCTCCTCTCCCCTCTTCTCTCCTCCTTCCACTCCCATGTCTCCAGCCCTCGCCCCCTCTCCCTACATTCATCACCCTCCTCTCCCCTCTTCTCTCCTTTCCTTCCACTCCCTCCCATGTCTCCTGCCCTCGCCCCCTCTCCCTACATTCATCACCCTCCTATCCCCTCTTCTCTCCTCCTTCCACTCCCTCCCATGTCTCCAGCCCTCGCCCCCTCTCCCTACATTCATCACCCTCCTCTACCCTCTTCCCTCCTCCTTCCACTCCCTCCCATGTCTCCAGCCCTCGCCCCCTCTCCCTACATTCATCACCCTCCTCTCCCCTCTTCTCTCCTCCTTCCTCTCCCATGTCTCCAGCCCTCGCCCCCTCTCCCTACATACATCACCCTCCTCTCCCCTCTTCCTCTCCTTCCCATGTCTCCAGCCCTCGCCCCCTCTCCCTACATTCATCACCCTCCTCTCCCCTTTTCTCTCCTCCTTCCTCTCCCATGTCTCCAGCCCTCGCCCCCTCTCCCAACATTCATCACCCTCCTCTCCCCTTTTCTCTCCTCCTTCCACTCCCTCCCATGTCTCCAGCCCTCGCCCCCTCTCCCTACATTCATCACCCTCCTGTCCCCTCTTCTCTCCTCCTTCCTCTCCCTCCCATGTCTCCAGCCCTCGCCCCCTCTCTATATTCATCACCCTCCTCTCCCCTCTTCTCTTCTCCTTCCACTCCCTCCCATGTCTCCAGCCCTCTCCCTACATTCATCACCCTCCTCTCTCCTCTTCTCTCCTCCTTCCTCTCCCTCCCATGTCTCCAGCCCTCGCCCCCTCTCTCTACATTCATCTCCCTCCTCTCCCCTCTTCTCTCCTCCTTCCTCTCCCTCCCATGTCTCCAGCCCTCGCCCCCTCTCTCTACATTCATCTCCCTCCTCTCCCCTCTTCTCTCCTTCCACTCCCTCCTGTGTCTCCAGCCCTCGCCCCCTCTCTCTACATTCATCTCCCTCCTCTCCCCTCTTCTCTCCTCCTTCCTCTCCCTCCCATGTCTCCCCTCTTCTCTCCTCCTTCCTCTCCCTCCCATGTCTCCAGCCCTCGCCCCCTCTCCCTACATTCATCACCCTCCTCTCCCCTCTTCTCTCCTCCTTCCTCTCCCATGTCTCCAGCCCTCGCCCCCTCTCCCTACATTCATCACCCTCCTCTCCCCTCTTCTCTCCTTCCTCTCCCTCCCATGTCTCCAGCCCTCGCCCCCTCTCCCTACATTCATCACCCTCCTCTCCCCTCTTCTCTCCTCCTTCCTCTCCCTCCCATGTCTCCAGCCCTCGCCCCCTCTCTACATTCATCACTCTCCTCTTCTCTCCTCCTTCCTCTCCCTCCCATGTCTCCAGCCCTCGCCCCCTCTCCCTACATTCATCACCCTCCTCTTCCCTCCTCCTTCCTCTCCATCCCGTGTCTCCAGCCCTCGCCTCCTCTCCCTACATTCATCACCCTCCTCTCCCCTCTTCTCTCCTCCTTCCACTCCCTCCCATGTCTCCAGCCCTCGCCCCCTCTCTCTACATTCATCACCATCCTCTCCCCTCTTCTCTCCTCCTTCCCTCTTCTCTCCTCCTTCCCTCCCATGTCTCCAGCCCTCGCCCCCTCTCCTTACATTCATCACCCTCCTCTCCCCTCTTCTCTCCTCCTTCCTCTCCCTCCCATGTCTCCAGCCCTCGCCTCCTCTCCCTACATTCATCACCCACCTCTCCCCTCTTCTCTTCTCCTTCCACTCCCTCCCATGTCTCCAGCCCTCGCCCCCTCTCCCTACATTCATCACCCTCCTCTCCCCTCTTCTCTCCTCCTTCCACTCCCATGTCTCCAGCCCTCGCCCCCTCTCCCTACATTCATCACCCTCCTCTCCCCTCTTCTCTCCTTTCCTTCCACTCCCTCCCATGTCTCCTGCCCTCGCCCACTCTCCCTACATTCATCACCCTCCTCTCCCCTCTTTTCTCTCCTTCCACTCCCTCCCGTGTCTCCAGCCCTCGCCCCCTCTCCCTACATTCATCACCTTCCTCTCCCCTTTTCTCTCCTCCTTCTACTCCCTCCCATGTCTCCAGCCCTCGCTCCCTCTCCCTACATTCATCACCCTCCTCTCCCCTCTTCTCTCCTCCTTCCCATGTCTCAAGCCCTCGCCCCCTCTCCCTACATTCATCACCCTCCTCTCCCCTCTTCTCTCCTCCTTCCCTCCCATGTCTCCAGCCCTCGCCCCCTCTCTCTACATTCATCACCCTCCTCTCCCCTCTTCTCTCCTCCTTCCTCTCCCTCCCGTGTCTCCAGCCCTCGCCCCCTCTCCCTACATTCATCACCCTCCTCTCCCCTCTTCCCTCCTCCTTCCTCTCCCTCCCGTGTCTCCAGCCCTCGCCCCCTCTCTACATTCATCACCCTCCTCTCCCCTCTTCTCTCCTCCTTCCACTCCCATGTCTCCAGCCCTCGCCCCCTCTCCCTACATTCATCACCCTCCTCTCCCCTCTTCCCTCCTCCTTCCTCTCCCTCCCGTGTCTCCAGCCCTCGCCCCCTCTCTACATTCATCACCCTCCTCTCCCCTCTTCTCTCCTCCTTCCTTCCCATGTCTCCAGCCCTCGCCCCCTCTCCCTACATTCATCACCCTCCTCTCCCCTCTTCCCTCCTCCTTCCTCTCCCTCCCGTGTCTCCAGCCCTCGCCCCCTCTCTACATTCATCACCCTCCTCTCCCCTCTTCTCTCCTCCTTCCTCTCCTTCTCATGTCTCCTGCCCTCGCCCCCTCTCCCTACATTCATCACCCTCCTCTCCCCTCTTCTCTCCTTCCACTCCCTCCCATGTCTCCAGCCCTCGCCCCCTCTCCTTACATTCATCACCCTCCTCTCCCCTCTTCTCTCCTTCTTCCTCTCCCTCCCATGTCTCCAGCCCTTGCCCCCTCTCTCTACATTCATCACCCTCCTCTCCCCTCTTCTCTCCTCCTTCCTCTCCCTCCCATGTCTCCAGCCCTTACCCCCTCACCCTACATTCATCACCCTCCTCTCCCCTCTTCTCTCCTCCTTCCACTCCCATGTCTCCAGCCCTCGCCCCCTCTCTCTACATTCATCACCCTCCTCTCCCCTCTTCTCTCCTCCTTCCACACCCTCCCATGTCTCCAGCCCTCGCCCCCTCTCCCTACATTCATCACCCTCCTCTCCCCTCATCTCTCCTCCTTCCTCTCCTTCCAATGTCTCCAGCCCTCGCCCCCTCTCCCTACATTCATCAACCTCCTCTCCCCTCTTCTCTCCTCCTTCCACACCCTCACATGTCTCCAGCCCTCGCCCCCTCTCCCTACATTCATCACCCTCCTCTCCCCTCTTCTCTCCTCCTTCCTCTCCTTCCCATGTCTCCAGCCCTTGCCCCCTCTCCCTACATTCATCACCCTCCTCTCCCCTCTTCTCTCCTTCCACTCCCTCCCATGTCTCCAGCTTTCGCCCCCTCTCCCTACATTCATCACCCTCCTCTCCCCTCTTCTCTCCTTCCACTCCCTCCCATGTCTCCAGCTTTCGCCCCCTCTCCCTACATTCATCACCCTCCTCTCCCCTCTTCTCTCCTCCTTCCTCTCCCTCCCATGTCTCCAGACCTCGCCCCCTCTCTCTACATTCATCACCCTCCTCTCCCCTCTTCCCTCCTCCTTCCTCTCCATCCCGTGTCTCCAGCCCTCGCCTCCTCTCCCTACATTCATCACCCACCTCTCCCCTCTTCTCTCCTCCTTCCACTCCCATGTCTCCAGCCCTCGCCCCCTCTCCCTACATTCATCACCCTCCTCTCCCCTCTTCTCTCCTCCTTCCTCTCCCTCCCATGTCTCCTGCCCTCGCCCCCTCTCCCTACATTCATCACCCTCCTCTCCCCTCTTCTCTCCTCCTTCCACTCCCATGTCTCCAGCCCTCGCCCCCTCTCCCTACATTCATCACCCTCCCCTCTTCTCTCCTTTCCTTCCACTCCCTCCCATGTCTCCTGTCCTCGCCCCCTCTCCCTACATTCATCACCCTCCTCTCCCCTCTTCTCTCCTCCTTCCTCTCCCATGTCTCCAGCCCTCGCCCCCTCTCTCTACATTCATCACCCTCCTCTCCCCTCTTCTCTCCTCCTTCCTCTCCCTCCCATGTCTCCAGCCCTCTCCCTACATTCATCACCCTCCTCTCCCCTCTTCTCTCCTCCTTCCACTCCCTCCCATGTCTCCAGCCCTCGCCCCCTCTCCCTACATTCATCACCCTCTTCTCTCCTCCTTCCTCTCCCATGTCTCCAGCCCTCGCCCTACATTCATCACCCTCCTCTCCCCTCTTCTCTCCTCCTTCCCTCCCATGTCTCCAGCCCTCGCCCCCTCTCCCTACATTCATCACCCTCCTCTCCCCTCTTCTCTCCTTCCACTCCCTCCCATGTCTCCAGCTTTCGCCCCCTCTCCCTACATTCATCACCCTCCTCTCCCCTCTTCTCACCTCCTTCCCTCCCATGTCTCCAGCCCTCGCCCCCTCTCCCTACATTCATCACCCTCCTCTCCCCTCTTCTCTCCTCCTTCCTCTCCCTCCCATGTCTCCAGCCCTCTCCCTACATTCATCACCCTTCTCTCCCCTCTTCTCTCCTCCTTCCACTCCCTCCCATGTCTCCAGCCCTCGCCCCCTCTCCCTACATTCATCACCCTCCTCTCCCCTCTTCTCTCCTCCTTCCTCTCCCATGTCTCCAGCCCTCGCCCTACATTCATCACCCTCCTCTCCCCTCTTCTCTCCTCCTTCCCTCCCATGTCTCCAGCCCTCGCCCCCTCTCCCTACATTCATCACCCTCCTCTCCCCTCTTCTCTCCTTCCACTCCCTCCCATGTCTCCAGCTTTCGCCCCCTCTCCCTACATTCATCACCCTCCTCTCCCCTCTTCTCTCCTCCTTCCTCTCCCTCCCATGTCTCCAGCCCTCGCCCCCTCTCTCTACATTCATCACCCTCCTCTCCCCTCTTCTCTCCTTCCACTCCCTCCTGTGTCTCCAGCCCTCGCCCCCTCTCCCTACATTCATCACCCTCCTCTCCCCTCTTCTCTCCTTCCTCTCCCTCCCATGTCTCCAGCTTTCGCCCCCTATCTCTACATTCATCCCCCTCCTCTCCCCTCTTCTCTCCTTCCTCTCCCTCCCATGTCTCCAGCTTTCGCCCCCTCTCTCTACATTCATCCCCCTCCTCTCCCCTCTTCCCTCCTCCTTCCTCTCCATCCCGTGTCACCAGCCCTCGCCTCCTCTCCCTACATTCATCACCCTCCTCTCCCCTCTTCTCTCCTCCTTCCACTCCCATGTCTCCAGCCCTCGCCCCCTCTCCCTACATTCATCACCCTCCTCTCCCCTCTTCTCTCCTTTCCTTCCACTCCCTCCCATGTCTCCTGCCCTCGCCCCCTCTCCCTACATTCATCACCCTCCTATCCCCTCTTCTCTCCTCTTTCCTCTCCCTCCCATGTCTCCAGCCCTCGCCCCCTCTCCCTACATTCATCACCCTCCTCTCCCCTCTTCTCTCCTCCTTCCTCTCCCATGTCTCCAGCCCTCGCCCCCTCTCCCTACATTCATCACCCTCCTCTCCCCTCTTCCTCTCCTTCCCATGTCTCCAGCCCTCGCCCCCTCTCCCTACATTCATCACCCTCCTCTCCCCTTTTCTCTCCTCCTTCCTCTCCCTCCCATGTCTCCAGCCCTCGCCCCCTCTCCCTACATTCATCACCCTCCTCTCCCCTTTTCTCTCCTCCTTCCTCTCCCATGTCTCCAGCCCTCGCCCCCTCTCCCAACATTCATCACCCTCCTCTCCCCTTTTCTCTCCTCCTTCCACTCCCTCCCATGTCTCCAGCCCTCGCCCCCTCTCCCTACATTCATCACCCTCCTGTCCCCTCTTCTCTCCTCCTTCCTCTCCCTCCCATGTCTCCAGCCCTCGCCCCCTCTCTATATTCATCACCCTCCTCTCCCCTCTTCTCTTCTCCTTCCACTCCCTCCCATGTCTCCAGCCCTCTCCCTACATTCATCACCCTCCTCTCTCCTCTACTCTCCTCCTTCCTCTCCCTCCCATGTCTCCAGCCCTCGCCCCCTCTCTCTACATTCATCTCCCTCCTCTCCCCTCTTCTCTCCTCCTTCCTCTCCCTCCCATGTCTCCAGCCCTCGCCCCCTCTCTCTACATTCATCTCCCTCCTCTCCCCTCTTCTCTCCTCCTTCCTCTCCCTCCCATGTCTCCCCTCTTCTCTCCTCCTTCCTCTCCCTCCCATGTCTCCAGCCCTCGCCCCCTCTCCCTACATTCATCACCCTCCTCTCCCCTCTTCTCTCCTCCTTCCTCTCCCATGTCTCCAGCCCTCGCCCCCTCTCCCTACATTCATCACCCTCCTCTCCCCTCTTCTCTCCTTCCTCTCCCTCCCATGTCTCCAGCCCTCGCCCCCTCTCCCTACATTCATCACCCTCCTCTCCCCTCTTCTCTCCTCCTTCCTCTCCCTCCCATGTCTCCAGCCCTCGCCCCCTCTCTACATTCATCACTCTCCTCTTCTCTCCTCCTTCCTCTCCCTCCCATGTCTCCAGCCCTCGCCCCCTCTCCCTACATTCATCACCCTCCTCTTCCCTCCTCCTTCCTCTCCATCCCGTGTCTCCAGCCCTCGCCTCCTCTCCCTACATTCATCACCCTCCTCTCCCCTCTTCTCTCCTCCTTCCACTCCCTCCCATGTCTCCAGCCCTCGCCCCCTCTCTCTACATTCATCACCCTCCTCTCCCCTCTTCTCTCCTTCCACTCCCTCCCGTGTCTCCAGCCCTCGCCCCCTCTCCCTACATTCATCACCCTCCTCTCCCCTCTTCTCTCCTTTCCTTCCACTCCCTCCCATGTCTCCTGCCCTCGCCCCCTCTCCCTACATTCATCACCCTCCTATCCCCTCTTCTCTCCTCCTTCCACTCCCTCCCATGTCTCCAGACCTCGCCCCCTCTCCCTACATTCATCACCCTCCTCTCCCCTCTTCCCTCCTCCTTCCTCTCCCTCCCATGTCTCCAGCCCTCGCCCCCTCTCCCTACATTCATCACCCTCCTCTCCCCTCTTCTCTCTCCTTCCACTCCCTCCCGTGTCTCCAGCCCTCACCCCCTCTCCCTACATTCATCACCCTCTTCTCCCCTCCTTCCACTCCCTCCCATGTCTCCAGCCCTCACCCCCTCTCTCTACATTCATCTCCCTCCTCTCCCCTCTTCCTCTCCTTCCCATGTCTCCAGCCCTCGCCCCCTCTCCCTACATTCATCACCCTCCTCTCCCCTCTTCTCTCCTCCTTCCTCTACCTCCCATGTATCCAGCCCTCGCCCCCTCTCCTTACATTCATCACCCTCCTCTCCCCTCTTCTCTCCTCCTTCCTCTCCCTCCCATGTCTCCAGCCCTCGCCCCCTCTCCCTACATTCATCACCCTCCTCTCCCCTCTTCTCTCCTCCTTCCTCTCCCTCCCATGTCTCCAGCCCTCGCCCCCTCTCCCTACATTCATCACCCTCCTCTCCCCTCTTCTCTCCTCCTTCCTCTCCCTCCCATGTCTCCAGCCCTCGCCCCCTCTCCCTACATTCATCACCCTCCTCTCCCCTCTTCTCTCCTCCTTCCTCTCCCTCCCATGTCTCCAGCCCTCGCCCCCTCTCCCTACATTCATCACCCTCCTCTCCCCTCTTCTCTCCTCCTTCCACTCCCATGTCTCCAGCCCTCGCCCCCTCTCCCTACATTCATCCCCCTCCTCTCCCCTCTTCCCTCCTCCTTCCACTCCCTCCCGTGTCTCCAGCCCTCGCCCCCTCCCTACATTCATCACCCTCCTCTCCCCTCTTCTCTCCTCCTTCCCTCCCGTGTCTCCAGCCCTCGCCCCCTCTCCCTACATTCATCACCCTCCTCTCCCCTTTTCTCTCCTTCCACTCCCTCTCATGTATCCAGCCCTCGCCCCCTCTCCCTACATTCATCACCCTCCTCTCCCCTCTTCTCTCCTCCTTCCTCTCCCTCCCATGTCTCCAGCCCTCGCCCCCTCTCCCTACATTCATCACCCTCCTCTTCCCTCTTCTCTCCTTCCACTCCCTCTCATGTATCCAGCCCTCGCCCCCTCTACCTACATTCATCACCCTCCTCTCCCCTCTTCTCTCCTCCTTCCTCTCCCTCCCATGTCTCCAGCCCTCGCCCCCTTTCCCTACATTCATCACCCTCCTCTCCCCTCTTCTCTTCTCCTTCCACTCCCTCCCATGTCTCCAGCCCTCGCCCCCTCTCTCTACATTCATCACCCTCCTCTCCCCTCTTCTCTCCTCCTTCCTCTCCTTCCCATGTCTCCAGCCCTCGCCCCCTCTCCCTACATTCATCACCCTCCTCTCCCCTCTTCTCTCCTTCTTCCACTCCCTCCTGTGTATCCAGCCCTCGCCCCCTCTCCCTACATTCATCACCATCCTCTCCCCTCTTCTCTCCTTCCACTCCCTCCCATGTATACAGCCCTCGCCCCCTCTCCCTACATTCATCACCCTCCTCTCCCCTTTTCTCTCCTCCTTCCTCTCCCTCCCATGTCTCCAGCCCTCGCCCCCTCTCTCTACATTCATCACCCTCCTCTCCCCTCTTCTCTCCTTCCCCTCCCTCCCATGTCTCCAGCCCTCGCCCCCTCTCCCTACATTCATCACCCTCCTCTCCCCTCTTCTCTCCTCCTTCCTCTCCCTCCTGTGTCTCCAGCCCTCGCCCCCTCTCTCTACATTCATCATCCTCCTCTCCCCTCTTCCCTCCTCCTTCCCTCCCATGTCTCCAGCCCTCGCCCCCTCTCTCTACAATCATCACCCTCCTCTCCCCTCTTCTCTCCTCCTTCCTCTCCCTCCCATGTCTCCAACCCTCGCCCCCTCTCCCTACATTCATCACCCTCCTCTCCCCTCTTCCTTTCCTACCCATGTCTCCAGCCCTCGCCCCCTCTCCCTACATTCATCACCCTCCTCTCCCCTCTTCCCTCCTCCTTCCTCTCCCTCCCGTGTCTCCAGCCCTCGCCCCCTCTCCCTACATTCATCACCCTCCTCTCCCCTCTTCCCTCCTCCTTCCTCTCCCTCCCGTGTCTCCAGCCCTCGCCCCCTCTCTACATTCATCACTCTCCTCTCCCCTCTTCTCTTCTCCTTCCTCTCTCTCCCATGTCTCCAGCCCTCGCCTCCTCTCCCTACATTCATCACCCTCCTCTCCCCTCTTCCCTCCTCCTTCCTCTCCCTCCTGTGTCTCCAGCCCTCGCCCCCTCTCTCTACATTCATCACCCTCCTCTCCCCTCTTCCCTACTCCTTCCCTCCCATGTCTCCAGCCCTCACCCCCTCTCCCTACATTCATCACCCTCCTCTCCCCTCTTCTCTCTCCTTCCACTCCCTCCCATGTCTCCAGCCCTCGCCCCCTCTCTACATTCATCACCCTCCTCTCCCCTCTACTCTCCTCCTTCCTCTCCCTCCCATGTCTCCAGCCCTCGCCCCCTCTCCCTACATTCATCACCCTCCTCTCCCCTCTTCTCTCCTCCTTCCTCTCCCATGTCTCCAGCCCTCGCCCCCTCTCCCTACATTCATCACCCTCCTCTCCCCTCTTCTCTCCTCCTTCCTCTCCCATGTCTCCAGCCCTCGCCCCCTCTCCCTACATTCATCACCCTCCTCTCCCCTCTACTCTCCTCCTTCCTCTCCCTCCCATGTCTCCAGCCCTCGCCCCCTCTCCTTACATTCATCACCCTCCTCTCCCTACATTCATCACCCTCCTCTCCTCTCTTCTCTCCTCCTTCCTCTCCCTCCTGTGTCTCCAGCCCTCGCCCCCTCTCCCTACATTCATCACCCTCCTCTCCCCTCTTCTCTCTCCTTCCTCTCCCTCCCATGTCTCCAGCCCTCGCCCCCTCTCCCTACATTCATCACCCTCCTCTCCCCTCTTCTCTCCTTCTTCCCTCCCATGTCTCCAGCCCTCGCCCCCTCTCCCTACATTCATCACCCTCCTCTCCCCTCTTCTCTCTCCTTCCACTCCCTCCCGTGTCTCCAGCCCTCGCCCCCTCTCCCTACATTCATCACCCTCCTCTCCCCTCTTCTCTCCTCCTTCCCTCCCATGTCTCCAACCCTCGCCCCCTCTCCCTACATTCATCACCCTCCTTTCCCCTCTTTTCTCTCCTTCCACTCCCTCCCGTGTCTCCAGCCCTCGCCCCCTCTCCCTACATTCATCACCCTCCTCTCCCCTCTTCCCTCCTCCTTCCTCACCCTCCCGTGTCTCCAGCCCTCGCCCCCTCTCTACATTCATCACCCTCCTCTCCCCTCTTCTCTCCTCCTTCCACTCCCATGTCTCCAGCCCTCGCCCCCTCTCCCTACATTCATCACCCTCCTCTCCCCTCTTCTCTCCTCCTTCTACTCCCTCCCATGTCTCCAGCCCTCGCTCCCTCTCCCTACATTCATCACCCTCCTCTCCCCTCTTCTCTCCTCCTTCCTTCCCATGTTTCCAGCCCTCGCCCCCTCTCCCTACATTCATCACCCTCCTCTCCCCTTTTCTCTCCTCCTTCCTCTCCCATGTCTCCAGCCCTCGCCCCCTCTCCCAACATTCATCACCCTCCTCTCCCCTTTTCTCTCCTCCTTCCACTCCCTCCCATGTCTCCAGCCCTCGCCCCCTCTCCCTACATTCATCACCCTCCTGTCCCCTCTTCTCTCCTCCTTCCTCTCCCTCCCATGTCTCCAGCCCTCGCCCCCTCTCTATATTCATCACCCTCCTCTCCCCTCTTCTCTTCTCCTTCCTCTCCCTCCCATGTCTCCAGCCCTCGCCCCCTCTCTCTACATTCATCTCCCTCCTCTCCCCTCTTCTCTCCTTCCACTCCCTCCTGTGTCTCCAGCCCTCGCCCCCTCTCTCTACATTCATCTCCCTCCTCTCCCCTCTTCTCTCCTCCTTCCTCTCCCTCCCATGTCTCCCCTCTTCTCTCCTCCTTCCTCTCCCTCCCATGTCTCCAGCCCTCGCCCCCTCTCCCTACATTCATCACCCTCCTCTCCCCTCTTCTCTCCTCCTTCCTCTCCCATGTCTCCAGCCCTCGCCCCCTCTCCCTACATTCATCACCCTCCTCTCCCCTCTTCTCTCCTCCTTCCTCTCCCATGTCTCCAGCCCTCGCCCCCTCTCCCTACATTCATCACCCTCCTCTCCCCTCTTCTCTCCTTCCTCTCCCTCCCATGTCTCCAGCCCTCGCCCCCTCTCCCTACATTCATCACCCTCCTCTCCCCTCTTCTCTCCTCCTTCCTCTCCCTCCCATGTCTCCAGCCCTCGCCCCCTCTCTACATTCATCACTCTCCTCTTCTCTCCTCCTTCCTCTCCCTCCCATGTCTCCAGCCCTCGCCCCCTCTCCCTACATTCATCACCCTCCTCTTCCCTCCTCCTTCCTCTCCATCCCGTGTCTCCAGCCCTCGCCTCCTCTCCCTACATTCATCACCCTCCTCACCCCTCTTCTCTCCTCCTTCCACTCCCTCCCATGTCTCCAGCCCTCGCCCCCTCTCTCTACATTCATCACCATCCTCTCCCCTCTTCTCTCCTCCTTCCCTCTTCTCTCCTCCTTCCCTCCCATGTCTCCAGCCCTCGCCCCCTCTCCTTACATTCATCACCCTCCTCTCCCCTCTTCTCTCCTCCTTCCTCTCCCTCCCATGTCTCCAGCCCTCGCCTCCTCTCCCTACATTCATCACCCACCTCTCCCCTCTTCTCTTCTCCTTCCACTCCCTCCCATGTCTCCAGCCCTCGCCCCCTCTCCCTACATTCATCACCCTCCTCTCCCCTCTTCTCTCCTCCTTCCACTCCCATGTCTCCAGCCCTCGCCCCCTCTCCCTACATTCATCACCCTCCTCTCCCCTCTTCTCTCCTTTCCTTCCACTCCCTCCCATGTCTCCTGCCCTCGCCCCCTCTCCCTACATTCATCACCCTCCTCTCCCCTCTTTTCTCTCCTTCCACTCCCTCCCGTGTCTCCAGCCCTCGCCCCCTCTCCCTACATTCATCACCCTCCTCTCCCCTCTTCTCTCCTCCTTCCCTCCCATGTCTCCAACCCTCGCCCCCTCTCCCTACATTCATCACCCTCCTCTCCCCTCTTTTCTCTCCTTCCACTCCCTCCCGTGTCTCCAGCCCTCGCCCCCTCTCCCTACATTCATCACCTTCCTCTCCCCTTTTCTCTCCTCCTTCTACTCCCTCCCATGTCTCCAGCCCTCGCTCCCTCTCCCTACATTCATCACCCTCCTCTCCCCTCTTCTCTCCTCCTTCCCATGTCTCCAGCCCTCGCCCCCTCTCCCTACATTCATCACCCTCCTCTCCCCTCTTCTCTCCTCCTTCCCTCCCATGTCTCCAGCCCTCGCCCCCTCTCTCTACATTCATCACCCTCCTCTCCCCTCTTCTCTCCTCCTTCCTCTCCCTCCCGTGTCTCCAGCCCTCGCCCCCTCTCCCTACATTCATCACCCTCCTCTCCCCTCTTCCCTCCTCCTTCCTCTCCCTCCCGTGTCTCCAGCCCTCGCCCCCTCTCTACATTCATCACCCTCCTCTCCCCTCTTCTCTCCTCCTTCCACTCCCATGTCTCCAGCCCTCGCCCCCTCTCCCTACATTCATCACCCTCCTCTCCCCTCTTCCCTCCTCCTTCCTCTCCCTCCCGTGTCTCCAGCCCTCGCCCCCTCTCTACATTCATCACCCTCCTCTCCCCTCTTCTCTCCTCCTTCCTTCCCATGTCTCCAGCCCTCGCCCCCTCTCCCTACATTCATCACCCTCCTCTCCCCTCTTCCCTCCTCCTTCCTCTCCCTCCCGTGTCTCCAGCCCTCGCCCCCTCTCTACATTCATCACCCTCCTCTCCCCTCTTCTCTCCTCCTTCCTCTACTTCTCATGTCTCCTGCCCTCGCCCCCTCTCCCTACATTCTTCACCCTCCTCTCCCCTCTTCTCTCCTTCCACTCCCTCCCATGTCTCCAGCCCTCGCCCCCTCTCCTTACATTCATCACCCTCCTCTCCCCTCTTCTCTCCTTCTTCCTCTCCCTCCCATGTCTCCAGCCCTTGCCCCCTCTCTCTACATTCATCACCCTCCTCTCCCCTCTTCTCTCCTCCTTCCCTCCCATGTCTCCAGCCCTCGTCCCCTCTCCCTACATTCATCACCCTCCTCTCCCCTCTTCCCTCCTCCTTCCTCTCCCTCCCATGTCTCCAGCCCTTACCCCCTCACCCTACATTCATCACCCTCCTCTCCCCTCTTCTCTCCTACTTCCACTCCCATGTCTCCAGCCCTCGCCCCCTCTCTCTACATTCATCACCCTCCTCTCCCCTCTTCTCTCCTCCTTCCACACCCTCCCATGTCTCCAGCCCTCGCCCCCTCTCCCTACATTCATCACCCTCCTCTCCCCTCTTCTCTCCTCCTTCCTCTCCTTCCAATGTCTCCAGCCCTCGCCCCCTCTCCCTACATTCATCACCCTCCTCTCCCCTCTTCTCTCCTCCTTCCTCTCCTTCCCATGTCTCCAGCCCTTGCCCCCTCTCCCTACATTCATCACCCTCCTCTCCCCTCTTCTCTCCTTCCACTCCCTCCCATGTCTCCAGCTTTCGCCCCCTCTCCCTACATTCATCACCCTCCTCTCCCCTCTTCTCTCCTTCCACTCCCTCCCATGTCTCCAGCTTTCGCCCCCTCTCCCTACATTCATCACCCTCCTCTCCCCTCTACTCTCCTCCTTCCTCTCCCTCCCATGTCTCCAGCCCTCGCCCCCTCTCTCTACATTCATCACCCTCCTCTCCCCTCTTCCCTCCTCCTTCCTCTCCATCCCGTGTCTCCAGCCCTCGCCTCCTCTCCCTACATTCATCACCCACCTCTCCCCTCTTCTCTCCTCCTTCCACTCCCATGTCTCCAGCCCTCGCCCCCTCTCCCTACATTCATCACCCTCCTCTCCCCTCTTCTCTCCTCCTTCCTCTCCCTCCCATGTCTCCTGCCCTCGCCCCCTCTCCCTACATTCATCACCCTCCTCTCCCCTCTTCTCTCCTCCTTCCACTCCCATGTCTCCAGCCCTCGCCCCCTCTCCCTACATTCATCACCCTCCTCTCCCCTCTTCTCTCCTTTCCTTCCACTCCCTCCCATGTCTCCTGTCCTCGCCCCCTCTCCCTACATTCATCACCCTCCTCTCCCCTCTTCTCTCCTCCTTCCTCTCCCATGTCTCCAGCCCTCGCCCCCTCTCTCTACATTCATCACCCTCCTCTCCCCTCTTCTCTCCTCCTTCCTCTCCCTCCCATGTCTCCAGCCCTCTCCCTACATTCATCACCCTCCTCTCCCCTCTTCTCTCCTCCTTCCCTCCCATGTCTCCAGCCCTCGCCCCCTCTCCCTACATTCATCACCCTCCTCTCCCCTCTTCTCTCCTTCCACTCCCTCCCATGTCTCCAGCTTTCGCCCCCTCTCCCTACATTCATCACCCTCCTCTCCCCTCTTCTCACCTCCTTCCCTCCCATGTCTCCAGCCCTCGCCCCCTCTCCCTACATTCATCACCCTCCTCTCCCCTCTTCTCTCCTCCTTCCTCTCCCTCCCATGTCTCCAGCCCTCTCCCTACATTCATCACCCTTCTCTCCCCTCTTCTCTCCTCCTTCCACTCCCTCCCATGTCTCCAGCCCTCGCCCCCTCTCCCTACATTCATCACCCTCCTCTCCCCTCTTCTCTCCTCCTTCCTCTCCCATGTCTCCAGCCCTCGCCCTACATTCATCACCCTCCTCTCCCCTCTTCTCTCCTCCTTCCCTCCCATGTCTCCAGCCCTCGCCCCCTCTCCCTACATTCATCACCCTCCTCTCCCCTCTTCTCTCCTTCCACTCCCTCCCATGTCTCCAGCTTTCGCCCCCTCTCCCTACATTCATCCCCCTCCTCTCCCCTCTTCTCTCCTTCCTCTCCCTCCCATGTCTCCAGCTTTCGCCCCCTCTCTCTACATTCATCCCCCTCCTCTCCCCTCTTCCCTCCTCCTTCCTCTCCATCCCGTGTCACCAGCCCTCGCCTCCTCTCCCTACATTCATCACCCTCCTCTCCCCTCTTCTCTCCTCCTTCCACTCCCATGTCTCCAGCCCTCGCCCCCTCTCCCTACATTCATCACCCTCCTCTCCCCTCTTCTCTCCTTTCCTTCCACTCCCTCCCATGTCTCCTGCCCTCGCCCCCTCTCCCTACATTCATCACCCTCCTATCCCCTCTTCTCTCCTCTTTCCTCTCCCTCCCATGTCTCCAGCCCTCGCCCCCTCTCCCTACATTCATCACCCTCCTCTACCCTCTTCCCTCCTCCTTCCACTCCCTCCCATGTCTCCAGCCCTCGCCCCCTCTCCCTACATTCATCACCCTCCTCTCCCCTCTTCTCTCCTCCTTCCTCTCCCATGTCTCCAGCCCTCGCCCCCTCTCCCTACATTCATCACCCTCCTCTCCCCTCTTCCTCTCCTTCCCATGTCTCCAGCCCTCGCCCCCTCTCCCTACATTCATCACCCTCCTCTCCCCTTTTCTCTCCTCCTTCCTCTCCCTCCCATGTCTCCAGCCCTCGCCCCCTCTCCCTACATTCATCACCCTCCTCTCCCCTTTTCTCTCCTCCTTCCTCTCCCATGTCTCCAGCCCTCGCCCCCTCTCCCAACATTCATCACCCTCCTCTCCCCTTTTCTCTCCTCCTTCCACTCCCTCCCATGTCTCCAGCCCTCGCCCCCTCTCCCTACATTCATCACCATCCTCTCCCCTCTTCTCTCCTCCTTCCCTCTTCTCTCCTCCTTCCCTCCCATGTCTCCAGCCCTCGCCCCCTCTCTATATTCATCCCCCTCCTCTCCCCTCTTCTCTTCTCCTTCCACTCCCTCCCATGTCTCCAGCCCTCTCCCTACATTCATCACCCTCCTCTCTCCTCTTCTCTCCTCCTTCCTCTCCCTCCCATGTCTCCAGCCCTCGCCCCCTCTCTCTACATTCATCTCCCTCCTCTCCCCTCTTCTCTCCTCCTTCCTCTCCCTCCCATGTCTCCAGCCCTCGCCCCCTCTCTCTACATTCATCTCCCTCCTCTCCCCTCTTCTCTCCTCCTTCCTCTCCCTCCCATGTCTCCCCTCTTCTCTCCTCCTTCCTCTCCCTCCCATGTCTCCAGCCCTCGCCCCCTCTCCCTACATTCATCACCCTCCTCTCCCCTCTTCTCTCCTCCTTCCTCTCCCATGTCTCCAGCCCTCGCCCCCTCTCCCTACATTCATCACCCTCCTCTCCCCTCTTCTCTCCTTTCTCTCCCTCCCATGTCTCCAGCCCTCGCCCCCTCTCCCTACATTCATCACCCTCCTCTCCCCTCTTCTCTCCTCCTTCCTCTCCCTCCCATGTCTCCAGCCCTCGCCCCCTCTCTACATTCATCACTCTCCTCTTCTCTCCTCCTTCCTCTCCCTCCCATGTCTCCAGCCCTCGCCCCCTCTCCCTACATTCATCACCCTCCTCTTCCCTCCTCCTTCCTCTCCATCCCGTGTCTCCAGCCCTCGCCTCCTCTCCCTACATTCATCACCCTCCTCTCCCCTCTTCTCTCCTCCTTCCACTCCCTCCCATGTCTCCAGCCCTCGCCCCCTCTCTCTACATTCATCACCCTCCTCTCCCCTCTTCTCTCCTTCCACTCCCTCCCGTGTCTCCAGCCCTCGCCCCCTCTCCCTACATTCATCACCCTCCTCTCCCCTCTTCTCTCCTTTCCTTCCACTCCCTCCCATGTCTCCTGCCCTCGCCCCCTCTCCCTACATTCATCACCCTCCTATCCCCTCTTCTCTCCTCCTTCCACTCCCTCCCATGTCTCCAGACCTCGCCCCCTCTCCCTACATTCATCACCCTCCTCTCCCCTCTTCCCTCCTCCTTCCACTCCCTCCCATGTCTCCAGCCCTTGCCCCCTCTCCCTACATTCATCACCCTTCTCTCCCCTCTTCTCTTCTCTCCTTCCTCTCCCTCTCATGTCTCCAGCCCTCGCCCCCTCTCCCTACATTCATCACCCTCCTCTCCCCTCTTCTCTCTCCTTCCACTCCCTACCGTGTCTCCAGCCCTCACCCCCTCTCCCTACATTCATCACCCTCTTCTCCCCTCCTTCCACTCCCTCCCATGTCTCCAGCCCTCACCCCCTCTCTCTACATTCATCTCCCTCCTCTCCCCTCTTCCTCTCCTTCCCATGTCTCCAGCCCTCGCCCCCTCTCCCTACATTCATCACCCTCCTCTCCCCTCTTCTCTCCTCCTTCCTCTACCTCCCATGTATCCAGCCCTCGCCCCCTCTCCTTACATTCATCACCCTCCTCTCCCCTCTTCTCTCCTCCTTCCTCTCCCTCCCATGTCTCCAGCCCTCGCCCCCTCTCCCTACATTCATCACCCTCCTCTCCCCTCTTCTCTCCTCCTTCCTCTACCTCCCATGTCTCCAGCCCTCGCCCCCTCTCCCTACATTCATCACCCTCCTCTCCCCTCTTCTCTCCTCCTTCCTCTCCCTCCCATGTCTCCAGCCCTCGCCCCCTCTCCCTACATTCATCACCCTCCTCTCCCCTCTTCTCTCCTCCTTCCTCTCCCTCCCATGTCTCCAGCCCTCGCCCCCTCTCCCTACATTCATCACCCTCCTCTCCCCTCTTCTCTCCTCCTTCCACTCCCATGTCTCCAGCCCTCGCCCCCTCTCCCTACATTCATCCCCCTCCTCTCCCCTCTTCCCTCCTCCTTCCACTCCCTCCCGTGTCTCCAGCCCTCGCCCCCTCCCTACATTCATCACCCTCCTCTCCCCTCTTCTCTCCTCCTTCCCTCCCGTGTCTCCAGCCCTCGCCCCCTCTCCCTACATTCATCACCCTCCTCTCCCCTTTTCTCTCCTTCCACTCCCTCTCATGTATCCAGCCCTCGCCCCCTCTACCTACATTCATCACCCTCCTCTCCCCTCTTCTCTCCTCCTTCCTCTCCCTCCCATGTCTCCAGCCCTCGCCCCCTCTCCCTACATTCATCACCCTCCTCTTCCCTCTTCTCTCCTTCCACTCCCTCTCATGTATCCAGCCCTCGCCCCCTCTACCTACATTCATCACCCTCCTCTCCCCTCTTCTCTCCTCCTTCCTCTCCCTCCCATGTCTCCAGCCCTCGCCCCCTTTCCCTACATTCATCACCCTCCTCTCCCCTCTTCTCTTCTCCTTCCACTCCCTCCCATGTCTCCAGCCCTCGCCCCCTCTCTCTACATTCATCACCCTCCTCTCCCCTCTTCTCTCCTCCCCATGTCTCCAGCCCTCGCCCCCTCTCCCTACATTCATCACCCTCCTCTCCCCTCTTCTCTCCTTCTTCCACTCCCTCCTGTGTATCCAGCCCTCGCCCCCTCTCCCTACATTCATCACCATCCTCTCCCCTCTTCTCTCCTTCCACTCCCTCCCATGTATACAGCCCTCGCCCCCTCTCCCTACATTCATCACCCTCCTCTCCCCTTTTCTCTCCTCCTTCCTCTCCCTCCCATGTCTCCAGCCCTCGCCCCCTCTCTCTACATTCATCACCCTCCTCTCCCCTCTTCTCTCCTTCCCCTCCCTCCCATGTCTCCAGCCCTCGCCCCCTCTCCCTACATTCATCACCCTCCTCTCCCCTCTTCTCTCCTCCTTCCTCTCCCTCCTGTGTCTCCAGCCCTCGCCCCCTCTCTCTACATTCATCATCCTCCTCTCCCCTCTTCCCTCCTCCTTCCCTCCCATGTCTCCAGCCCTCGCCCCCTCTCTCTACAATCATCACCCTCCTCTCCCCTCTTCTCTCCTCCTTCCTCTCCCTCCCATGTCTCCAACCCTCGCCCCCTCTCCCTACATTCATCACCCTCCTCTCCCCTCTTCCTTTCCTTCCCATGTCTCCAGCCCTCGCCCCCTCTCCCTACATTCATCACCCTCCTCTCCCCTCTTCTCTCCTCCTTCCCATGTCTCCAGCCCTCGCCCCCTCTCCCTACATTCATCACCCTCCTCTCCCCTCTTCCCTCCTCCTTCCTCTCCCTCCCGTGTCTCCAGCCCTCGCCCCCTCTCTACATTCATCACCCTCCTCTCCCCTCTTCTCTTCTCCTTCCTCTCTCTCCCATGTCTCCAGCCCTCGCCTCCTCTCCCTACATTCATCACCCTCCTCTCCCCTCTTCCCTCCTCCTTCCTCTCCCTCCTGTGTCTCCAGCCCTCGCCCCCTCTCTCTACATTCATCACCCTCCTCTCCCCTCTTCCCTACTCCTTCCCTCCCATGTCTCCAGCCCTCACCCCCTCTCCCTACATTCATCACCCTCCTCTCCCCTCTTCTCTCTCCTTCCACTCCCTCCCATGTCTCCAGCCCTCGCCCCCTCTCTACATTCATCACCCTCCTCTCCCCTCTTCTCCTTCCACTCCCTCCCATGTCTCCAGCCCACGCCCCCTCTCCCTACATTCATCACCCTCCTCTCCTCTCTTCTCTCCTCCTTCCTCTCCCATGTCTCCAGCCCTCGCCTCCTCTCCCTACATTCATCACCCTCCTCTCCCCTCTTCTCTCTCCTTCCACTCCCTCCATGTCTCCAGCCCTCGCCCCCTCTCTACATTCATCACCCTCCTCTCCCCTCTTCTCCTTCCACTCCCTCCCATGTCTCCAGCCCACGCCCCCTCTCCTTACATTCATCACCCTCCTCTCCCCTCTTCTCTCCTCCTTCCTCTCCCTCCTGTGTCTCCAGCCCTCGCCCCCTCTCCCTACATTCATCACCCTCCTCTCCCCTCTTCTCTCCTCCTTCCCTCCCTCCCGTGTCTCCAGCCCTCGCCCCCTCTCTCTATATTCATCACTCTCCTCTCCCCTCTTCTCTCCTCCTTCCTCTCCCTCCCATGTCTCCAGCCCTCGCCCCCTCTCTCTATATTCATCACCCTCCTCTCCCCTCTTCTCTCCTCCTTCCTCTCCAGCCCTCGCCCCCTCTCCCTACATTCATCACCCTCCTCTCCCCTCTTCTCTCCTCCTTCCTCTCCTTCCCGTGTCTCCAGCCCTCGCCCCCTCTCCCTATATTCATCACCCTCCTCTCCCCTCTTCTCTCCTCCTTCCTCTCCTTCCCATGTCTCCAGCCCTCGCCCCCTCTCCCTACATTCATCACCCTCCTCTCCCCTCTTCTCTCCTCCTTCCTCTCCCATGTCTCCAGCCCTCTCCCCCTCTCCCTACATTCATCACCCTCCTCTCCCCTCTTCTCTCCTCCTTCCTCTCCCATGTCTCCAGCCCTCGCCCCCTCTCCCTACATTCATCACCCTCCTCTCCACTCTACTCTCCTCCTTCCTCTCCCTCCCATGTCTCCAGCCCTCGCCCCCTCTCCCTACATTCATCACCCTCCTCTCCCCTCTTCTCTCCTCCTTCCTCTCCCATGTCTCCAGCCCTCGCCCCCTCTCCCTACATTCATCACCCTCCTCTCCCCTCTTCTCTCCTCCTTCCTCTCCCATGTCTCCAGCCCTCGCCCCCTCTCCCTATATTCATCACCCTCCTCTCCCCTCTACTCTCCTCCTTCCTCTCCCTCCCATGTCTCCAGCCCTCGCCCCCTCTCCTTACATTCATCACCCTCCTCTCCTTACATTCATCACCCTCCTCTCCCTACATTCATCACCCTCCTCTCCTCTCTTCTCTCCTCCTTCCTCTCCCTCCTGTGTCTCCAGCCCTCGCCCCCTCTCCCTACATTCATCACCCTCCTCTCCCCTCTTCTCTCTCCTTCCTCTCCCTCCCATGTCTCCAGCCCTCGCCCCCTCTCCCTACATTCATCACCCTCCTCTCCCCTCTTCTCTCCTTCTTCCCTCCCATGTCTCCAGCCCTCGCCCCCTCTCCCTACATTCATCACCCTCCTCTCCCCTCTTCTCTCTCCTTCCACTCCC
>NW_026969155.1:0-53000 GCF_028390025.1 Pseudophryne corroboree
TTCTGACCTTGTCACCCCTGTCCTGGCCCTGTTACTGCATACCCTCCAACTACCTTTTTGGCAGGTACAGTACCCGCAGCACCTCCAGACCTCTCCCCAATGCACCACACCTCTGCACCTTCCCCTCCACCACATGCAGCACTCCACCCCTCCCCCACATGCTGTGCCTCCAGACCCCCTACACCACCCGCGGCTCCCACTCCTCCGCCCCTTCACCACCCCCAGCAATCTCCAGGCCCCCTCCACCATTCACCCCCCTTATATGTCTCCCCCACACCTGCCCCCCTCCACCCGCAGCATCTGCAGACACCCTCCTCCATCCGCGGTCCCCCCCTCACCCACCCCTCCCCCACCAATGGCACCCCCGCACCTGCCCCTCCACCACCTGCAGCACCTCCGGACCTCCTTCCCCATCCGCCGCAACACCTGTACCTGCCCCTACCCTACCCATGGCGCCTGCGGACCCCTACCCCACCAGCGGCACTCCCGCCCCTTCCCATCCCACAGCACCTCCGGAACCCTTCACCCATCTGCAACATCCCCACACCTGCCCCTCCCCCACCCATGGCACCCCTGCCCCTCCCCCACCTGCAGTGCCTCCGGACCCCTCCCCCATCTGCATCCCCCACTCCTCTGCCCCTCCCCCACCCGCAGCACCTCCCAACCCTTCCCCATCCGGGCCCCACCCCCACTTCCACCCCCCCTCCATCCGCAGCATCTACAGACACCATCCGCAGTACCCCCCGCACCCGCTACATTCTGTACATTGTGGCCTGCAGGTGCTGTTCACGCCGTCGCAAGGGGCTGCGCCTCCTTCACCATCGCACACCCTTTCATTGTGCAATATTTAACCACTAACAAAGGAATGCAGGTGATACTCAATATAACACAAATATTGAACCCCAGAAAGGCATGCAAGGGTTAAGGGGGCGTAGCCCCTTGCGACGGTGTGAAGAGCGCCCGTAGGGCGCGATGAAGCACCTAGTATATATATATTTGCCAGAAAAGAGGTTTTATTGCTGCCCAGGGCACCCCCCTGCACCCTTACAGTGACTGCCATGTGTGAGGTGTATGGGAGCAATGGCGCACAGCTTTACTGCTGTGCGTTACCTCAGTGAAGATCATGACGTCTTCTGCCGCCTCTGAAGTCTTCTTTTCCTCTCATACTCACCCGGCTTCTATCTTCCGGCTCTGCAAGGAGGACGGCGGCGCGGCTCTGGGATGGACGGCGAGGGTGAGACCTGCATACCGATCCCTCTGGAGCTAATGGTGTCCAGTAGCCTAAGAAGCAGAGCATTGAAACTCACAGAAGTAGGTCTGCTTCGCTCCCCTCAGTCCCTCGATGCAGGGAGTCTGTTGCCAGCAGGCTCCCTGAAAATAAAAAAACCTAACAAATATACTTTCTGACAGGAAACTCAGGAGAGCTCCCTGTAATGCACCCAGTCTCCTCTGGGCACAGTAGTAAACTGAGGTCTGGAGGAGGGGCATAGAGGGAGGAGCCAGTGCACACCCATACCTAAAGTTCTTTCTTAAAGTGCCCATGTCGAGACTTCCGGTTCTGGTCTCATGCTGTGAAGACTCACCACAGCAGAGCTCCGATAAATCCTGACACCGGCACCGTTATAATGACTGTTTTAACAGTCTCCAGGAGCCAGCCACCCAGTTCAAGCCTCATCAGTATCACCCCGTGAGACTCCCCCGGTATTTGCCGTCCACGCTGTACAATTTCTCTATTGCGGGAGGCCCCCGTCAATCAGCGCGTCACCGCGGCTGCTTTCACGGAGATATCAGTGGGAAGGGCTGAGCGCTAAGATCTGCAGCCCTCCTTCCAGACGTGTGGGTCGCCGCCAGCAGTCGGTACGAGCTCACTTAGCCTGAGACTCTGCCGCGGACGGTCACTATATCTCACGCTTACAAGGCAAGGACTCACCCGCCAGTCAGCGTGTCACAGAGGCTGCTTTCACGGAGCTGTCAGCGAGAGAAGTTGTGTTCCACGATCTGCAGCTTCTCTCTCAGCCACGGAGATTGCTGCCAGTAACACTATGGGCTCTCATAGTTTGGGAAGCGGTTAAAAAAGGCTACGGTATCCCGCACTCATAAAGCTGATCGCGATCTCCATAGCAACTGCCCAAGTCACTCTACGTCAGAGCAGAAAGAAGGTGTACTCAATTTACTCCCAGAGACTCTACACGCTACAGGTACAACCTTTGTTAAACTCAGACACCTCACAGCATTAACCTAGCCTTTACCAAACGGCCCTCTCCACACGTCATCCAGTATTCCCTCAATACGCTGACTGCAGTAATACATTAACTGTGCTCAAGTTTCCTAGTTTTCCCTAACCCCTTATTACTGATGGACCATTTTCTGTCCCCCAATTCTGCAGCTACGGCCCCAGCCTCCTCCCTCCCCATTAGACAGGAAAAAAGGAGAGCTAACTCAACCATGGCTCCAGGCATCACTACCCCCCCCCTTCTTCTCCAGCCCCTAAAAAATTAATTGCATCACAATCTCTTTCAAATACCCCACCAGCTGACCGATCTCCTGATTCGCCTATAACATATGCTGACCTGACGGAAGCCATAACACAAGCTGTTTCTCCTTTATTGATGAAAGCAGTATCAGACATCTCACTCCAATTGCAACATCTCTCACACAAAGTCTCAGTTAACGAGAATAGAATTGGTGGTCTTTGTCATGATATGGCTGATGTTCAGGGCTGTATTAAACGTCTTGAAAAAGAAAATTATCAACTTTGGATGAAGTTAGACGACGCAGAAAATAGATCTAGAAGAAATAATATTAGGCTGGTCGGCCTCCCGGAAATCGGTGAAAGGAGATGATCTCACTCAATTTGTTCAAGTAACGCTCCCTACTCTCCTAGGTATCACTGACGTTTGCAAAGACCTAGTAATCGAGCGTGTTCACCGTGTAGGGCCTCCGCCTCGCTCTCCTGAAGGTCGCCCTCGGGTCACCTTGTTCAGATGCCTCAACTATCTTCACAAAGTGGCCATATGGTCAGCGTCTAGGAAAATCCGGTCCCTACAGTGGGAGAATAACCGACTGCTCATATTTCACGACTTTTCGGCCGAATTGTCAAGAGCTCGAAAGGCTTTCAACCCCATCTGTACGAAATTAGTATCGGCCAAACGCAAATTCTCCTTACTTTATCCAGCTAAACTTCGAATTTATGATGGAGACAAGCACCTAGATTTCACAGTTCCAGAAGATGCAACGTCTTACCGAGAGGGATCCGCAGATGATCATTCTGACATCACTGATGTCAGCCCCAACACTGACACTTAACCCTTAGGATCCTCACAGAATCCCTTAATATAAAGATTATTCTTCTCCTTTTGTTTGGTTCTCGTAGACAAGATAAGTTTTAATATGGCTTAATCTTACGATAAGACTTAATTTCTGGGAATAGGTCCTATGTAGATTCATTTTTTTACTCTCCTGCATATTACTTAAACCGAAAGTTGCTATCAAGATAGGCTCTCGTTTTCTGGTTACTTTGTATCTTGTTCGTGATTATAACAAACATTTATGCTTAGAGATGCTTTCCTTTAAGACTGTATATTTTTTAATATATCCTTTAATTGCTGTTACATTTATTGGCTTCGCTCTATTATATTATAAGGTTTAATGTTACCCAGATGCCGTTGTCGGGAAATTATCTGGGCGTGATGTACCGGCCTAGAAGCAATGTTTAGTCTAATCTCAGACTTCATAATGTATTCATGGCCCGGAAGTTTGTTTGCTTGGCAAACATTTATCACATTTCTATGTATGTATTCGCATTTCTCCTATGCCCCTCCCTCCCCTATCCCCATTTCCTATTTCCTCTTTCTGATCCATACTCCTAATAGAAGGTTGCTCTTTATCTTTTTCTACCCATTATCGACATTCAAATGAATGACCTGAAAATAGGTACACTAAATGTTGGTGGTATTAACTCTCCGGCTAAACGCCGTAAAATCCTTATGTATTTATCTAAGATGAACATTAATATTGTGTTCCTTCAGGAAACTCATTTAACACAACAGGAATCCATAAAATTGCAGATGTCGCACTGGTCCCTTATAGCGGCAGCACCATACAACTCTAAATCTAGGGGGGTTGTTCTCTTAGCAAAACGTAACCTTAACATTAATGTGCTATCCTCTGATACAGATCCTAACGGCCAATTTTTACTCACTAAACTCTCTATTGACTCACATGTTTTTGTCCTCTGCAATATTTACGTCCCTACCACTTATAAAAAATCTTTCTTTCAGATGTTAATAACTAAATTGATTCCATTTTCAAATGATAATCTTATTGTGATTTCAACTTAATCTCTTCTACTTATCTAGACCGCTCCAATACCTCTAAGGGGTCGATTCTATTCGGCAACTAATGAATAGCGCCGGGAATTAGCTCCCGACGCTATTCAATTCAGCAACTAGTTACGTCGGCGATGGCCCGTTCTCGCCGACAAAACAGGTTGAATTGTCGGGAGAACGGGCATTCTCCGACTTAACTCCCCGGCGCGAGGCTGATTCCCGACAGAATCAGCCTCGCGCCGGCCGCGAGGCAGCACTTTTGTCGGGTTTCTCTTCTCATCCCCCGGGGATGAGAGAAGAATTCCCGACAATTGCAAGTAATTAGTTGCTGAATTGAATAGCGTCGGGAGCTAATTTCCGGCGCTATTCATTAGTTGCCGAATAGAATCGACCCCTAAGACCCCCCAACACCTTCCTAAACTCGGAATACCTCTCCTCTCTGAAACTTTACAACTAACTGATATTTGGCGTGCACTTCACCCGATAGAAAGAGAATTTTCTTGCCACTCCTCTGCCCATGATACATTCTCTAGAATTGATTATGTGTTTATATCCCAACATCTCTTCCCATCAGTAATAGATGCAGCCATCGAACCCATTTTTATATCGGATCATGCACTGGTTTGGTTTTCTTTCGCTTTACACCCAATTCATACCCCGACCCCTCAATGGAGGTTTCCCTCTCATCTTTCCAACTCTATGAAATTTTGTGATTTCCTTCAGGCGGCATGGGACTCCTTTTATTTTTCAAATGAACAACATTCGGAAATAGATCCCCCTCTATTTTGGCAATCAGCCAAATCAGTACTTCGGGGTAACATTATCTCATATTCTACGGCCCTGAAGAAAAAATATGCTCAATCCTATTTAGAGATACAACATGCCCTTTGTGCAGCTTTTCAAGTTTTTAAAACCCACCCCTCTCCGTCCACTAAATCTGCATACTTAACACTAAAACTTCAGTTTAACGAATTTCTCTCTTTGATGGGAGACAAATATAAATTTAAAGTTGATTTCCGGTTTCACAAATTCGGTAATAAAATAGGTAAGCTTCTAACTAATATTCTAAAAGGTTCCTCTCCTTCCATGATAGTTCATCCTTTAAAACTCCCTGATGGCTCCTTAACTAATGACCCCCAAGACATTGCAACTATTATGAAATCATTCTATGAATCTTTGTACTCTGGGCGGCTACCCTCTTCTGATAAGACTCTCCAATCCTGGTCTTTCCCTCAGCTACCCCAAATTCCTTCGGATTTTCTTGATTCCTTAGATTCCCCTATCACACTAGAAGAAGTTCGTTCCACCATTAACCACCTGAAACCCAATAAAGCTCCAGGACCCGACGGGTTTTCTAATGAATTCTATAAATTATTAATAGATAAAATTGATAAACACCTGTTGGCATTATTTAACTCAATAATTTCTTCTAAGTCTCTTCCCCTATACTTTAATAGTGCAATAATTAAAGTCTTCTTAAAACCAGGACGGGACCCCTCCCTCCCAAGTTCCTACCGCCCAATCTCTCTATTAAATACAGATTATAAAATCTTTACAAAAATCATAGCTGACCGTTTAAAATTTTCCCTCCCTCACAGAATCCACCCAGACCAATCGGGTTTTATTTGGGGCCGACATTCTGTGACAAATGTACGCAAAGTTCTTTCTGTAATTCAACATTTGAAAACACACCCCACATTGACACACAGCATTATACTAGCCTTGGATGCGGAAAAGGCGTTTGATCTTTTGGAATGGCCCCACTTTTTTAAATCCATGCAACTTTTTGGTTACTCCCCTTCCTTTATCTCTACTATCCAAACCCTATATATCTCTCCGATCTCTCATCTCTACTGTAACGGTCACTTATCTGCTCCTTTCAGAGTCTCTCGAGGTACCCGTCAAGGCTGCCCCCTTTCTCCTTTACTTTTCGCTATTGCTATTGAGCCTTTAGCAATTTCTATCAGGAACTCCCCTAGCATTCATGGTATCTTAGTAGGAAATATCCCCTTAAAACTTGCCCTCTATGCAGATGACCTATTGCTCTTCCTGTCTACCCCTTCTACTTCTCTACCCTCATTATTTACTTTGATATCTAATTTTGATGCCCAAGCAGGATTTAAAATAAACACTGCTAAATCGGAAATTCTAACTTTTGAAGACCCCAATACTTCCACGCCACTCCCCACAAACCCTCTCTCCTTATCCATAATCAAAACGGATTTTAAATACTTAGGCCTACGCATACCTTCCAATCTTTCCTTTTTATATAAACTCAACTACACACCGTCTCTTGCTAAAATATCCTCACTCTATGATTCATGGCTGAATTTACCACTATCTATTCTTGGAAGAATAGCGGTAGTTAAATGCATCATCTTCCCTAAAAATTTTTATTTAATACAAATGTTGCCAATCAGTCTTTCTATCTCTGACTTGAAACGTTTTGGCCAAATTACCTCGAAGTTTATTTGGCAAAATAAACGTCCTAGAATTGCTTTCCACAAACTGCAGACTCACGGATCTCACGGAGGTATGTCCCTCCCAAATTTAAAATTATACACTTTAGCCACTCATTTCAGATATATTTCAGATTGGTTACTTTCTAATTCCACTTACACTTCACTTTCTCTAGACACAGCCCTTTTCAGTCCTTACTCTCCCAGCGCCCTTCTTCACTCAAGAAAATCTGACATTCCCACGAGTATTTTACATCATATTCTATTTCAAGACACTTATTCAGCTTGGATTACTATTAATAAAAAATTGACAAGAAGTCCGTATTCTTCTCCTTACAATACTCTTTGGGGTAATCCCTCATTCTACCCTACGCTATCTAACTCAATCTTCCTCACGTGGAAAGATAAAGGACTTTCGCTCACCTCACAGGTCTTTGATCCTGGAGGGCACATACTATCATTCTCTACTCTCCAGTCACAATTTTCTCTACACACTTCTAATTTTTTCATGTATTTACAAACACGGCACTATGTCTTTTCTTTAGATTCCAGTACTAGACATCAAAACTCAACTGATCCCATTAATTCTCTTTTACACTTATTAAATACTATCCCCTATTGTATCAAACTTCTCTATACTATACTATTACCTACCTCTAATACGAAATCATGGCAATCATTAGCGTTAACTTGGCAAAGTGATATCCCTGACATTGATTCCCCCATGACTCTTACTGAACATTGCTCCAAAACTCTAAAATTTTTAAAATCCTCCTATCTCCAGGAAGTGCATTGGAGAACTTTACATAGAGCTTATATATCCCCTGCTCAAAGACGACATATGTTACCGAACACATCAGATTCCTGTTTTAAATGTCATTACACACACGCAAATTTTTTCCACTGTTTTTGGGAATGTGGTAAAATAAAGCGCTTCTGGAATAAAGTAATTGTTTACCTAAACTCTTTATTTTCCACCCATGTTGGCCCTGATCCTTTAGCCTGCTTATGTGCGAATTTTAAAAACTGGCTCCCTAATAGAGAACTTTCAACCCATATTCCGCTGTTGGTAACCATTGTGACACTCGCAAAGAAAATCATTCTTACACATTGGATTTCCCCTTCTTCTCCTTCCTTGCAAGAACTTAAATTAAAGCTCCTACAACTCCTTTACTTTGATAGAAACAATACTTTTCCTGATATGGATAAACATGTAGAAAAATTTTATGCCAAATGGTCCCCATTTATACAGTCTTTAGATTTGTCTACTCAAGATAGAATCATGAAGGTATATGAAAATACGGAATGGCATTTATTACGCACTATTGATATCTCCTAATGCCACTCAACATCGGTTTTATACTTAACTTTGTATAGGTTATTATACTCCATTTTAGATTTCTATTGACATAAAGGATCAGATACCCCCCCACCCAGGGCTGGTGCTAGGGTGTCCAACGCCTCCCTGCAAACTACAAATTTGCGCCCTCTCTCCCATACTTAAGGGACAGTGCCCCCCGAAGATGCGTGCCGCAAAGGGGTGGGGTCTCACAAAGAAGGGGCGTATCCATACACTGTGCCCCCATACACACACACACAGTGCCACCATACACACTGTGCTCCCATACACATATACACTGTGCCACCATACACACTGTGCTCCCATACACACATACACTGTGCCCCCATACACACATACACTGTGCCACCGTGCACACTGTGCTCCCATACACACACACACACACACACACACACACACACACACACACATACTGTGGCGCCAAACACTGTGATCACATACACTGTGCCAGCATACACACATACACTGTGCCACCATACACACTGTGCCCCCATACACACACATATACTGTGCCCCCATACACACACATATACTGTGCCACCATACACAAACATATACTGTGCCACCATACACACTGTGCCACCATACACACATATACTGTGCCCCCATACACACACACATACTGTGCCACCATACACACTGTGCCACCATACACACATATACTGTGCCACCATACACACTGTGCCCTCATACACACATACACTGTGCCTCCATACACACATACACTGTGCCTACACACACACACACACTCTCTGTGCCCCTACTGTACTGTATATAGACAGCAGGACTCACCCTGCCTGTAGAGCTGACACTTCCTGGACACATGACTGCTCAGCACCAGTCATGTGATCTGCATTCGGGAGACCACACACAGCATCAGCTCCCTGAGCTCCGGGGACTGGGCTCACTTCCAACTGCTGGAGACTTTTTCTCTGCGGCATACTGCAGGTCCGCGGCGGCATTCTTCAGTGGGAGGAAGGCGGGTAGAGGAGGGCAGCAGCGCACATGGACGCCAGCAGAGCAGGGAGAGCGCCTCTCCAACACAGCGCCTCCCTGCATTGCAGGCTCTGCTGAGCGGGTAGCGCCGGCTCTGCCCCCACCCCCCTCCTTCCATCCCTCTGTCTTATTTTCTTTCTTTTTCTCTTATCTTTATTATTAATGTTTTACTTTTAGCATCGTTTTTGGTATACACGCATGGACATGTTTAAAACCTTAATTGCAGTCTAATCCGCTTTGTACTTATTGGTGTTTTTCACAAATTTACTACGCTGTATACGGCTTAGACCACCTTGTTGACTGTTTCTATATACCTGTATTTTTGTTGTATGTGTATTTGATGGTACATCCATTGTTTGTATACATTACTATCTTTAAACAATAAAAAATTGTATTTAAAAAAAAAAAAGTGCCCATGTCTCCTGCGGAGCCCGTCTATCCCCATGGTCCTTACGGAGTCCACAGCATCCTCTAGGACGTAAGAGAAAAACACAATAGTGTAGAAATCCTTTTCATAGAATATCCAATATATTTAACACATCTCACTCACAAAGTTCCCAGAAATTTCAGGCATATCAAGGTATCTTTATGTTCAAGATTTCCTCAAATAGACTCCACAAGAAATCCAAAATGGACCCAGCTTTCTTTGTGCTTTCAACCTGTAGGATATGTGTCAGAGTTGCCTCCGATACACATACAGCAGAAAGAGAGACCGATAGTGCAATATTCCCTTATACAAATAGGTTTTTTATTTTTACATAAATGCACTCACATGGTAAAGTAGAATAACAAGCATATCATATGTCTTTATCCTGCAATTCCCAAGAGGACACCACACTGGATTGCTGGGATGGTAGTTTACAGCTAGGTAAGTACGAGTCCCAGTTACCCACAGCTCACCCTTCCAGGCAGTGTACAAACAGTGTGCAGGAATCCATCAGGATACAGAGGACATGATCCCGCTTAACGCGTTACGGATTTAACCTTTTTCCAAAGCGGATAGTGCCCATGTAGCAATAGACCTCCCTTATATACCCCCACAATTCATAAAAAACAAAGTCAGCTGTGGAACAGTTCGTTAGAACACTCAAAACATCGCTCTTCCGTTATCGTCACTTCCGGTCATGTGGTCTGCGTCTTCACAGGAACTCCCATCAAGCTCTCACACACTGCCCTTCCCGCTCAAATGCGTTCCATATAGATAATCGTAACTTCCGGTCATGTGGGTCGCTATATCAATGAATTTCCACCAAGTCGCTGTGTGTTGTAATACTTCATTGCGGGTAAGGGCGTTCCATATGGTCAGTCTCCATGACTTATATACATTTATCGACAGTATATACATGAATACATTATATACATTAATCTATCTATCTATCTATATATATTACAGGTTGAGTATCCCATATCAAAATATTCCGAAATACGGATTATTCCGAATTATGGAATTTTTTTCGTGAGAGCGAGATAGTGAAACCTTTGTTTTCTGAAGGTCAATGTCCACAAACTTTGTTCAATACACAAAGTTATTAAAAATATTGGCTAAAATGACCTTCAGGCTGTGTATAAGGTGTCTATGTAACATAAATGCATTCTGTGCTTAGACTTAGGTCCCATCACCATGATATCTCATTATGGGATGCAATTATCCCAAAATACGGAAAAATCCGATATCCAAAATTCTTCCGGTCCCAAGCGTTTTGGATAAGGGATACTCAACCTGTATTTAGTTTGCATTGAGTGCCAATATGTGGTGGTAGACACGCCTGATAGGTGGTGCTAAACACGTCTTTCTAATCGTGCACCCCCTAATAAAATGTCCTGCGCACGCCGATGTGTGCCGTATTCATATCTGATGATATAATAGGAACGTTGTTAAAAAGATTTTACTTACCGGTAAATCTATTTCTCGTAGTCCGTAGAGAATGCTGGGGACTCCGTAAGGACCATGGGGAATATACGGGCTCTGCAGGAGATAGGGCACTTTAAGAAAGACTTTGGATTCTGGGTGTGCACCGGCTCCTCCCTCTATGCCCCTCCTCCAAACCTCAGTTAGGGAAACTGTGCCCAGAGGAGATGGACAATACAAGGAAAGGATTTTAGTTAATCCAAGGGCAAGATTCATACCAGCCACACCAATCATAACGTATAACCTGTGATAAACTACCCAGTTAACAGCATGAACAACAACATAGTCTTGGTTCAAACCGATGAAACTATAACATAACCCTTATGTAAGCAATCACTATATACAAGTCTTGCAGAAGAAGTCCGCACTTGGGACGGGCGCCCAGCATCCTCTACGGACTACGAGAAATAGATTTACCGGTAAGTAAAATTTTATTTTCTCTAACGTCCTAGAGGATGCTGGGGACTCCGTAAGGACCATGGGGATTATACCAAAGATCCCAAACGGGCGGGAGAGTGCGGATGACTCTGCAGCACCGATTGAGCAAACAGGAGATCCTCCTCAGCCAGGGTATCAAACTTATAGAACTTTGCAAAGGTATTTGACCCCGACCAAGTAGCAGTTCGGCATAGTTGTAGTGCCGAGACCCCTCGGGCAGCCGCCCAAGAAGAGCCCTCCTTACTAGTGGAATGGGCCTTAACCGATTTTGGTAACGGCAATCCAGCCGTAGAATGAGCCTGCTGAATCGTGTTACAGATACAGCGAGCAATAGTTTGCTTTGAAGCAGAGGCGCCAACCTTGTTGGCTGCATATAGGACAAACAGTGCTTCTGTTTTTCTGATCCTAGCCGTTCTGGCCACGTAAATTTTCAAAGCCCTGACCACATCAAGGGACTCGGAATCCTCCAAGTCACGTGTTCATATGAAAGGATGAGACCCCCTTAGGCAGGAATTGAGGACAGGTCCGCAATTCCACTCTATCCATATGGAAAACCAGATAGGGGCTTTTTTGTGATAAAGCCGCCAATTCCGAAACTCGCCTAGCCGAAGCCAAGGCTAACAACATGACCACCTTCCAGGTGAGATATTTCCACTCCACTGTCTTAAGTGGTTCAACTTCAGGTAATGAGGCCAATTCTTTTTGAAAGAAAATGGATAAGGCCGAAATCTGAACTTTTAATGGAGCCTAAATTTAGGCCCAAATTCACTCCAGCTTATAGGAAGTGAAGAAAACGGCCTAGGTGGAATTCTTCCATAGGAGCATTCCTGGACTCACACCAAGAAACAGATTTTCTCCATATTCGGTGATAATGTTTAGATGTCACGTCCTTCCTAGCCCTTATTAGCATAGGAATGACCTCATCCGGAATACCTTTTTCCGCTAGGATCCGGCGTTCAACCGCCATGCCATCAAACACAGCCGCGGTAAGTCTTGGAACAGACAGGGACCTTGTTGTAACAAGTCCTGCCTTTGAGGAAGAGACCACGGATCTTCTGTGAGCATTTCTTGCAGATCCGGATACCAGGTCTTTTGTGGCCAATCTGGAACAATAAGAATTGTTCTCACTCCTCATTTTCTTATTATCCTCAACACCTTGGGTATGAGAGGAAGAGGAGGAGGAGGAGGAAACACATATACCGACTGGAACACCCACGGTGTCACTAGGGCGTCCACAGCTACCGCCTGAGGGTCTCTTGACCTGGCGCAATATCTTTGTAGCTTTTGTTGAGACGGGATGCCATCATGTCTATTTGGGGTAGCCCCCACCGACATGCAATCTGCGCAAAGACTTCCTGACGAAGTCCCCACTCTCCCGGATGCAGATCGTGTCTGCTGAGGAAGTCTGCTTCCCAGTTGTCCACTCCCAGAATGAAAACTGCTGACAGATCGCTTACATGATTCTCCACCCAGCAAAGAACTCTGGTGGCTTCCGCCATTGCCACTCTGCTCCTTGTGCCACCTTGGCGGTTTACATGAGCTACTGCGGTCGATTGCGAAGTAATATCTCCGCTTGATGTAGGGCGTTGTATATGACCCTTAGTTCCAGGATGTTGATGTGAAGACAAGTCTCTTGACTTGACCAAAGTCCTTTGAAATTTCTTCCCTGTGTGTCCGCTCCCCAACCTCGGAGGCTCGCGTCCGTGGTCACCAGGATCTAGTCCTGACTGCCGAACCTGCAGCCCTCTAGAAGGTGAGCACTGTTTAGCCATCACAGGAGATATACTCTGGCCCAGGGGGACAGGGTGATCCGCTGATGCAATTGCAGATACGACCGGACCATTTGTCCAATAGGTCCCATTGGAAGGCCCTTGCATGGAATCTGCCGTATGAAATGGCTTCGTATGTTGCCACCATCTTTCCCATAACTTAAGTGCAATGATGTACCGACACTTGTTTTGGTTTCAACAAGTTCATGACTAAAGTCATGAGTTCCTGCGCTTTTTCCTTTGGAAGAAAAACCCTTTTCTGGTCTGTGTCCAGAATCATGCCCAAGAAGGGCAGACGAGTTGTAGGATTCAGCTGCGACTATGGAATATCGAGAATCCAGCGTTGTCGCTGTAACACATTCAGTGAAAGTGATACGCTGCTCAGCAACTTCACCCGTGATCTCGCTTTTATGAGGAGATCGTCCAAGTACGGGATAATTGTGACACCCTGCTAGCGTAGGAGCACCATCATTTCCGCCATTACCGTGGTGAAAATTCTTGGGGCCGTGGAAAGCCCAAACGGCAACGTCTGACATTGGTAATGACAATCCTGTACCGCCAATCTCAGGTACGCCTGATGAGGAGGATATATGGGGACATGCAGGTATGCATCCTTTATGTCCACAGATACCAAAAAATCTCCCCATTCTAGGCTGGCGATGACCTCCCTGAGTGATTCCATCTTGAACCGTTTTAAGTAAAGGTTCAGGGATTTTAAATTTAAAATGATCTTGACCGAACCGTACGGTTTCGGAACCACAAACAGAGTTGAGTAGTACCCCTGCCCTCTTTGAAGCAGGGGAACCTCTACCACCACTTGTTGCATACACAATTTGTGAATCGCATGTAACACTATCTCCCTTTCCAGGGGTTGTTTCGGTAGGGCCAATTTGAAAAACCGGCGAGGAGGCACTTCTTCGAATTCCAGCTTGTAACCCTGGGAAACAATTTCTATTGCCCATGGATCCACCTGTAAGTGGACCCAGACGTGGCTGAACAGTCGAAGACGTGCGCCCACAGGAGCTGACTCCCTCAGGGGAGCCCCAGCGTCATGCGGTGGATTTAGCAGAGGCCGGGGAGGACTTCTGTTCCTGGGAACTAGCGGTGTTGTGCAGATTTTTCCCTCTGCCCTTACCTCTGGCAAGAAAGGACGATCCACGTGCTCTCTTGCTTTTATTGGAACGAAAGGACTGCATTCGATAATGAGGCACTTTCTTAGATTGTGAGGGAATATATGGCAAAAAATTTGATTTACCTGCCGTAGCCGTGGAGACGAGATCCAAGAGGTCCTCTCCAAACAATTCCTCACCCTTGTAAGGCAACAATTTAGTGCCCCCCCCCCCCCCCTCTCTTTTTTACCCTTCTGTAGTGCAGGACTGCAGGGGAGAGCCAGGGAGCGATCCTTCCAGTGGAGCTGTGAGGGAAAATGGCGCCAGTGTGCTGAGGGAGATGGCTCCGCCCTTTTTTCGGCGGCCTTTGTCCCGCATTTTCTGTAATTCTGGCAGGGGTTAATTTACACCTATATAGCCTCGGGGACTATATATGGTGTATTTTTTGCCAGCCAAGGTGTTAATATTGCTGCTCAGGGCACCCTTCCCCCCCAGCGCCCTGCACCCATCAGTGACCGGAGTGTGAGGTGTGCATGAGGAGCAATGGCGCACAGCTGCAGTGCTGTGCGCTACCTTGTTGAAGACCGAAGTCTTCTGCCGCCTATTTTCTGGACCACCTTCTTGCTTCTGGCTCTGTAAGGGGGACGACGGCGCGGCTCCGGGACCGGACGACGAGGTCGGGTCCTGTGTTCGATCCCTCTGGAGCTAATGGTGTCCAGTAGCCTAAGAAGCCCAAGCTAGCTGCAAGCAGGTAGGTTCGCTTATTCTCCCCTTAGACCCACGTTGCAGTGAGTCTGTTGCCAGCAGATCTCACTGAAAATAAAAAACCTAAACTATACTTTCTTCTAGGAGCTCAGGAGAGCCCTTAGTGTGCATCCAGCTCAGCCGGGCACAAAAATCTAACTGAGGTCTGGAGGAGGGTTATAGGGGGAGGAGCCAGTGCACACCAGATAGACCTAAAGCTTTCTTTAGTTGTGCCCAGTCTCCTGCGGAGCAGTCTATTCCCCATGGTCCTTACAGAGTCCCCAGGACGTCAGAGAAATTATCTATGTGTTCTGAAGGATATTCGCGTGCACTCTAAACCAAGCAGTATGGCAACAGTAACAGTTTCAACACTAAAACATAACTGGATGTGAAAACACAACTTCTACCCTAGAAGATAAACACACACACACACACCTATCTGACCAGTATATGTTTCTGGGAGTGATAATAAGATGAACAACACACCTAAACGGATATGTACTGGATAAGGTGAATATGTTCAGCATAAAGGGGTATATGCAATTGTGGTCGAATTCCCGAAATTGTCGAATTTCGGGTCATTTTCGACCAAAAAAAAAAATCGCCTATGCAATTCAGTGCTTTCCGACCAAAAAACGGACTTTCAAAATTCAACTTTTTGAAATTCGAATTTTTGCAAATTCGACTTTTCTGCAATGATATAAGTGCTGCAATTCGACCAAAGCATATTCAATTCAAGTTTGGAAATTCGACAGCAGTGCTTTTAGACAGCAAATTCGTCATTTTCAATCCGCCACACTTTGGAGGGTGAAAACAAATAAAAAAAATTTAAACATGTTTTTTTTTGTGTTTTTTTGGGGGGGAATAGCAGATCTATTTATATCAGAAGGGATTAGGTACTTTTTTTTTTTTTTTTTGGAGGCACAAATATTATTTATATATTTTTTAAAATATTTTATTTTATTTTTTTATGCTGGAACGGTGAAATCATAAAAAAAAATGGCGTGGGGTCCCCCCTCCAAAGCATAACCAGCCTCGGGCTCTTCGAGCTGGTCCTGGTTCTAAAAATGCGGGAAAAAAATTGACAGGGGATCCCCCGTATTTTTAAAACCAGCACCGGGCTCTGCGCCTGGTGCTGGTGCAAAAAATACGGGGGACAAAACGAGTAGGGGTCCCCCGTATTTTTCACACCAGCATCGGGCTCCACTAGCTGGACAGATAATGCCACAGCCGGGGGTCACTTTTATACAGTGCCCTGCGGCCGTGGCATTAAATATCCAACTAGTCACCCCTGGCCGGGGTACCCTGGGGGAGTGGGGACCCCTTCAATCAAGGGGTCCCCCCCCCCAGCCACCCAAGGGCCAGGGGTGAAGCCCGAGGCTGTCCCCCCCCATCCAATGGGCTGCGGATGGGGGGGCTGATAGCCTTTTGTGATAATAAAAAGATATTGTTTTTTCCAGCAGTACTACAAGTCCCAGCAAGCCTCCCCCGCAAGCTGGTACTTGGAGAACCACAAGTACCAGCATGCGGGAGAAAAACGGGTCCGCTGGTACCTGTAGTACTACTGGGAAAAAAATACCCAAATAAAAACAGGACACACACACCGTCGACAGTAAAACTTTATTTCATACGTCGACACACACATACTTACCTATGTTCACACGCCGACATCTCCATGTAGAATCCACGGATACCTGAAAAGAAAAGTTAAATATACTCACCTCAGCCATGGTCCAGAGATACATCCACGTACTTGGCAAAAAAACAAACCGAACACCCGCTCCATGCCAAACTGAAAGGGGTCCCATGCTGACACATGAGACCCCTATCCCCGAATGCAGAGAGACCTGTCAGTGACAGCCGTCACAGAAAGGTCTCTAAGCCAATCAGGAAGCGCAACTTCGTTGCGCTCACCTGATTGGCTGAGCGCTGCCTGTACTGTGACAGCGCATCGCACAGCTCCCTCCATTATATTCAATGGTGGGAACTTAGCGGCTAGCGGTGAGGTCACCCGCCGGTCAGCGGCTGACCGGCGGGTGACCCCACCGCTACCCGCAAAGTTCCCACCATTGAAAGTAATGGAGCGGCTTTGCGATGCGCTGTCACAGTACAGGCAGCGCTCAGCCAATCAGGTGAGCGCCACGGAAGTAGCGCTTCCTGATTGGCTGAAGGGACGTCAGTGACAGGAGTCACGTGATGTCCCGGCATTCGGGAGAAAGGGGTCTGATGTGAAAACATTGGACCCCTTTCTAGTTCGGTATGGAGCGTGTTTTTGCGTTTTTTTTTTTTTTAAACAAGTACGTGGATTTTACTCTCTGGACGTGGATTTATCTCTGGACGCTGGAAGGTGAGTATAATTTTTTCACAGGTACCCTCGGATCGTCGGAGACCGTGGCAGTCGGCGTGTCAACATAGGTAAGTATGTGTGTGTCGGTAGTGTGTAATAAAGTTTTACTGTCGACGGTGTGTGTGTCCTGTTTTTATTTGGGTATTTTTTTTCCAGTAGTACTACAGGTACCAGCGGCCCCGTTTTTCTCCCGCATGCTGGTACTTGTGGTTCTCCAAGTACCAGCTTGCGGGGGAGGCTTGCTGGGACTTGTAGTACTACTGGAAAAAACAATATCTTTTTATTATCACAAAGGCTATCAGCCCCCCCATCCGCAGCCCATTGGATGGGGGGGACAGCCTCGGGCTTCACCCCTGGCCCTTGGGTGGCTGGGGGGGGGGACCCCTTGATTGAAGGGGTCCCCACTCCCCCAGGGTACCCCGGCCAGGGGTGACTAGTTGGATATTTAATGCCACGGCCGCAGGGCACGGCATAAAAGTGACCCCCGGCTGTGGCATTATCTGTCCAGCTAGTGGAGCCCGATGCTGGTGTTAAAAATACGGGGGACCCCTACTCTTTTTGTCCCCCGTATTTTTGGCACCAGCACCAGGCACAGAGCCCGGTGCTGGTTTTAAAAATACGGGGGATCCCTACCCAATTTTTCCCCTGCATTTTTAGAACCAGGACCAGCTCGATGAGCCCGAGGCTGGTTATGCTTTGGAGGGGGGACCCCACGCCATTTTTTTTTCGGGTTTTTCACGTTTTTTTACCGTTTTTTAAAATCGCGGCAAAATCCGCCAAATCGGACGATTTTCGCCCGCGACTCTGGCGAATCCGTTTTTCATTGAATATGGTATATTCCGGAAGCCACCTTCCGGGATTCACCTGTCGAATTGAGTCGAATTAAAAAACGGCGAAAATTGCCGCAAATTCGACCGCAATTGCATATACCCCAAAGTGGTAATTGGTTACCCTGTCTTCAAATGATCTATTACTACAGATATTTGAAGTCCTGGGAAGGACAATAAAATGAATATGTCTGAGATCGTTAGGACTTTATGGGGCTCTCTCAACGGATAAAATGATATCAGTGTGATTCATGAGATATAGATAACGAGTGATCATATATGACCATATAGGAACATTAATATACTCACTACATATGAGCAAATAGGACACTCTTTATTTACTTTGATCTCTAAGATATATTTATAAGAAGTTAATCCAGTAACATCTAATGCGCAGAACATTTACTTTTAATCACGATTTCTTTTTTATTTACACTTATTCTATCTTCCTTTTAATATTCGCTGGTTTTATTATATATTGTAATAAAAGTTATATTTTAACTTATATCCATAACTGTGCACCACCGTAGGGCAATCTTTTTCTCCTTTTTTCTACTGTATATTTACATTGCCTGTGGTAGCACCCCCCAAAAAATATTTATTGATGGACATGATTGTTATTAGATATTAAAAATGGGGGTCACCCATGTGATATAGACACACCTGTGCGGCCAGTTTCCATATAGCGAGAAAGAGTAAAGGTGGGTACACACTAATAGATATATCTGCAGATCAATTGATATGCAGATATATCTATGGACGGATCGAGCAGTGTGTTCAGCATACTCACTGCCCGATCCGTCAGGGACTAACGTCATGAACTGGGCGGGCGTCTACACACTCCCACCCAGTTCAGCTGTCAATCACCGCTGTCCGCCGCAGCATGTGTGCGGGCGGTCGGCCGACCGCCCCGTTCAGACACAGCGATGCGCCAATATATCGATAGATATATTGGCCGTCGGCTGTGCTGCGCGGCGGACGCGATACGTCTGTGAACGACAGACTTCACAGATGTATCGGCCGTACACACTGGCCGACGGTCCCGCGATATATCGGCCAGTGTGTACGGGCCTTTAGCCTAAGCATACAAGCCTCTGACAGGGGACTAGCTTGTAATAGGGGCAGGTTCTCTCATGTCTACTCCAGTGTCGAACGCAGGATTTTTCTTGGGGGTTGGGGTTCCATGTGATTACATATATACAGTACATCATGCATACACACACCTATATAGCATACAGACACACACACCTCCCACTCACCAAGCAGAAGAAGGATCAGCTGCAGTCAGGACAAGGCCCCATTCTATTAGGCTCCGCCCCAAAAAATGCTGTGATTCGCGGGTCTTCCTTGAAGCGGATAATGGGACCGCTGTGGCTATGCTAGCAGCTCTGAGTAGATGCCGGAACCTGGAGGAGCTCGCACAGACTCCTCCAAACTGCAGGCTTCTGATAGGTGTGACACGACAAGCTATTCTGTAAGCATGGTGAGGGACATGCTGCTGGGGGCAGGGGTGTATGCAGCTTTAGGTCCCACAGTCCAACTACCGGCTCCCCGTTCAGGCCCCGCCCCCATTCATTCCGAGTTCGCTCACGCGCAGTCTGTTTTCTGAGGGGGAGGGAAAGTTGCAGTGGGAATCTGGGAGCTGCCATTCAATATGCGGGGCAGCGGGGGACTCAAGCAAAATATGGGAGAGTAGGCAAGTCTGCTGTATATATATATATATATATATATATATATAATGTGCAGTGTTATTATACAGCAGAGACTCTGTCCTAGGTTATACACATGATACACTAGGGACTATATACCAATAACATCTATCTCTATATATACTGTATATGTATAATGTGCAGTGTTATTATACAGCAGGGACGCTGTCCTAGGTTATATACATGATACGCTGGCGACTATATACCAATAACATCTATCTCTATATATACTGTATATGTATAGTGTGCAGTGATATTATACAGCAGGGACGCTGTCCTAGGTTATATACATGATACGCTGGCGACTATATACCAATAACATCTCTCTATATATACTGTATATGTATAATGTGCAGTGTTATTATACAGCAGGGACTCTGCCCTAGGTTATACACATGATACACTAGGGACTATATACCTATAACATCTCTCTCTATATATACTGTATATGTATAATGTGCAGTGTTATTATACAGCAGGGACGCTGTCCTAGGTTATACACATGATACACTAGGGACTATATACCAATAACATCTCTCTCTATATATACTGTATATGTATAATGTGCAGTGTTATTATACAGCAGGGATACTGTCCTAGGTTATACACATGATAGGATACAGATATAGCTTTCTCTCCCTATATACACCTATACTACAGATGTAGCCACGCTCATCTATACCGTGATGCATTCACACATGCCCACGCATTGCTGCATAGTGTGAAGGTGCCGCTGTGATACTGATTGCAGCGGGTGTTAGCTCCATAGGGTAACATGGTGTGTACATGCGTACGCAGTGGGCACACTTGTCACAACATCGCTGCCGCCATACACAACGATGATCATGGCTACATCTGTATATATAATATACACAATATATATGCCAGTATATGATGCTACATGTATAAATATAATGAGCACTGTGTATTACACCGCAGGGTCATCCCCATCCCCCATCTGCCGCTCGCCCACCTTCCATCCAAGGACCTTATTCAGTAAGGATTGCAAAATTATCAAATCACAATTCGGCTTATTATGGAGCGGCTGCGCATGAGCAGTGTTTGCATTGTGCACGTGCGAGTAATGGGATGCGGTCAAGATACTGCCGGCCGGAATCCCGGCGGTCGAAATACCGACGCCGCAATCCCGACCGCCGCAATCCCGACATATTCTCCCTCCGTGGGAGTCCACGACACCCATAGAGGGAGAATATAATAGTGTGCCGAGCGTAGCGAGGCACCGTGCCCGCAGTGTGGCGAGCGAAGCGAGCCCGCAAGGGGCTGCGTTCCGCTCGCCACCCCTGTCGGGATTGTGTGGTCGGGATTCCGGCGTCGGTATTTCGACCGCCGGGATTCCGACCGGCGGGATTTAGTACTGATCCCCGAGTAATAATAGCGATAGAAAATGCGTACACATCGTGATCACATGCAGACGCTGTTTCACTGACAGGAAGCCAGCGTTTCTGGGTGGAAACCTGCAATTTTCTGGGTGTGTGTGAGAAAACGCAGGCGTGCCCAGGTGTTTTTAAGGAGGGCTCCTGAATTCAGTGATGACCACTTCCAGCCTCGTGTCACAAGAGTTGTAGCCGACCTTACCTGGCGCAGATAGGAAAAATCTCCCATGTTCCGGTAATTCCGCATGGTTCTGCGATCAGCTGCATATTGCGATGCAGTCGCAGTTTCTGCAATGGGCGTTATTTCTCAATTTCTGGGCGGCAACTATTTGATCGCAGAAACTACTTTATATCAGAAATAGAAATCCTTACTGCATGAGGGGCTTAATTCAGACCTGATTGCAACAGCAAAATATTTCTGTAATGGGCAAAATCTGCAGTGCAGGTGGGGCAGATGAAACATGTGCAGAGAGAGTTAGATACGAGGCTGAAGTTAGCTTCTTATTCGGCCAGCTTCTTATTCACTTCTTATTCAAGCTCCAGCTTCTTATTCACTTCTTATTCGAACTCCAGCTTCTTATTCAGATCATTCAGTTTCGCAAGGGTTAATAAGTCTTCTGTCACAAATTTGACACCTGAAATCAACAGAGTAGGGTCCCTTGCATGTGACCCACTTGTATTTTGCCTGGCCCAACACTGTTTTGGGCATGAAATACACTGGCAAAGTGGGCACACACACCATATTTTGCCATTTTGAATAAGTAGCTGTAGTTTTGCAAGGGTTAACTAGTCTTGGGCCACAAATTTGACACCTGAAATCAACAGAGAGTGGTCACTTGCATGTGACCCACTTGTATTTTGCCTGGCCCAACGCTGTTTTGGGCATGAAATACACTGGCAAAGTGGGCACACACACCATATTTTACCATTTTGAATAAGTAGCTGTAGTTTTGCAAGGGTTAACCAGTCTTGGGCCACAAATCTGACAGCTGAAATCAACAGAGGGTGGTCACTTACATGTGACGCAGTTGTATTTTGCTTGGCCCAACGCTGTTTTGGGCATGAAATACACTGGCAAAGCGGGCACACACACCATATTTTGCCATTTTGAATAAGTAGCTGTAGTTTAGCAAGGGTTAACTAGTCTTGGGCCACAAATTTGACCCCCATAAACAACAGAGGGTGGTCACTTACATATGACGCAGTTGTATTTTGCCTGGCCCAACGCTGTTTTGAGCATGAAATATACTGGCAAAGTGGGCACACACCATATTTTACCATTTTGAATAAGTAGCTGTAGTTTTGCAAGGGTTAACCAGTCTTGGGCCACAAATTTGACACCTGAAATCAACAGAGGGTGGTCAGTTACATATGACCCACTTGTATTTTGCTTGGCCCAATGCGGTTTTGGGCATGAAATACACTGGCAAAGTGGGCACAAACACCATTTTATAAATTGCCATTTTGAATAAGTAGCTGTAGTTTTGCAAGGGTTAATTAGTCTTGGGCCACAAATTTGACACCTGAAATCAACAAAGCGTAGTCACTTACATATGACCCACTTGTATTTTGCTTGGCCCAACGCTGTTTTGGGCATGAAATACACTGGCATAGTGGGCACACACACCATATTTTCCATTTTGAATAAGTAGCTGTAGTTTTGCAAGGGTTAACCAGTCTTGGGCCACAAATTTGACACCTGAAATCAACAGAGGGTGGTCAGTTACATATGACCCACTTGTATTTTGTTTGGCCCAACACTGTTTTGGGCATGAAATACACTGGCAAAGCGGGCACACACACCATATTTTCCATTTTGAATAAGTAGCTGTAGTTTTGCAAGGGTTAACCAGTCTTGGGCCACAAATTTGACACCTGAAATCAACAAAGGGTGGTCAGTTACATATGACCCACTTGTATTTTGCTTGGCCCAATGCTGTTTTGGGCATGAAATACACTGGCAAAGTGGGCACACACACCATATTTTGCCATTTTCAATAAGTAGCTGTAGTTTTGCAAGGGTTAACTAGTCTTGGGCCACAAATTTGACACCTGAAATCAACAAAGGGTGGTCAGTTACATATGACCCACTTGTATTTTGCTTGGCCCAACGCTGTTTTGGGCATGAAATACACTGGCAAAGTGGGCACACACACCATGATTTGCTATTTTGAATAAGTAGCTGTAGTTTTGCAAGGGTTAACCAGTCTTGGGCCACAAATTTGACACCTGAAATCAACAGAGGGTGGTCACTTACATATGACCCACTTGTATTTTGCTTGGCCCAACACTGTTTTTGGCATGAAATACACTGGCAAAGTGGGCACAGACACCATTTTATAAATTGCCATTTTGAATAAGTAGCTGTAGTTTTGCAAGGGTTAACTAGTCTTGGGCCACAAATTTGACCCCTGAAATCAACAGAGGGTGGTCACTTACATATGACCCACTTGTATTTTGCTTGGCCCAACGCTGTTTTTGGCATGAAATACACTGGCAAAGTGGGCACAAACACCATTTTATAAATTGCCATTTTGAATAAGTAGCTGTAGTTTTGCAAGGGTTAACTAGTCTTGGGCCACAAATTTGACCCCTGAAATCAACAGAGAGTGGTCACTTGCATGTGACCCACTTGTATTTTGCCTGGCCCAATGCTGTTTTGGGCATGAAATACACTGGCAAAGTGGGCACACACACCATGTTTTGCTATTTTGAATAAGTAGCTGTAGTTTTGCAAGGGTTAACTAGTCTTGGGCCACAAATTTGACCCCTGAAATCAACAGAGAGTGGTCACTTGCATGTGACCCACTTGTATTTTGCCTGGCCCAACGCTGTTTTGGGCATGAAATACACTGGCAAAGTGGGCACACACACCATATTTTCCATTTTGAATAAGTAGCTGTAGTTTTGCAAGGGTTAACCAGTCTTGGGCCACAAATTTGACACCTGAAATCAACAGAGGGTGGTCAGTTACATATGACCCACTTGTATTTTGCTTGGCCCAATGCTGTTTTGGGCATGAAATACACTGGCAAAGTGGGCACACACACCATGTTTTGCTATTTTGAATAAGTAGCTGTAGTTTTGCAAGGGTTAACTAGTCTTGGGCCACAAATTTGACCCCTGAAATCAACAGAGAGTGGTCACTTGCATGTGACCCACTTGTATTTTGCCTGGCCCAACGCTGTTTTGGGCATGAAATACACTGGCATAGTGGGCACACACACCATATTTTCCATTTTGAATAAGTAGCTGTAGTTTTGCAAGGGTTAATCAGTCTTGGGCCACAAATTTGACACCTGAAATCAACAGAGGGTGGTCAGTTACATATGACCCACTTGTATTTTGCTTGGCCCAATGCGGTTTTGGGCATGAAATACACTGGCAAAGTGGGCACAAACACCATTTTATAAATTGCCATTTTGAATAAGTAGCTGTAGTTTTGCAAGGGTTAATTAGTCTTGGGCCACAAATTTGACCCCTGAAATCAACAGAGAGTGGTCACTTGCATGTGACCCACTTGTATTTTGCCTGGCCCAACGCTGTTTTGGGCATGAAATACACTGGCATAGTGGGCACACACACCATATTTTCCATTTTGAATAAGTAGCTGTAGTTTTGCAAGGGTTAACCAGTCTTGGGCCACAAATTTGACACCTGAAATCAACAGAGGGTGGTCAGTTACATATGACCCACTTGTATTTTGTTTGGCCCAACACTGTTTTGGGCATGAAATACACTGGCAAAGCGGGCACACACACCCTATTTTCCATTTTGAATAAGTAGCTGTAGTTTTGCAAGGGTTAACCAGTCTTGTGCCACAAATTTGACCCCTGAAATCAACAGAGAGTGGTCACTTGCATGTGACCCACTTGTATTTTGCCTGGCCCAACGCTGTTTTGGGCATGAAATACACTGGCATAGTGGGCACACACACCATATTTTCCATTTTGAATAAGTAGCTGTAGTTTTGCAAGGGTTAACCAGTCTTGGGCCACAAATTTGACACCTGAAATCAACAGAGGGTGGTCAGTTACATATGACCCACTTGTATTTTGCTTGGCCCAATGCGGTTTTGGGCATGAAATACACTGGCAAAGTGGGCACAAACACCATTTTATAAATTGCCATTTTGAATAAGTAGCTGTAGTTTTGCAAGGGTTAATTAGTCTTGGGCCACAAATTTGACCCCTGAAATCAACAGAGAGTGGTCACTTGCATGTGACCCACTTGTATTTTGCCTGGCCCAACGCTGTTTTGGGCATGAAATACACTGGCATAGTGGGCACACACACCATATTTTCCATTTTTAATAAGTAGCTGTAGTTTTGCAAGGGTTAACCAGTCTTGGGCCACAAATTTGACACCTGAAATCAACAGAGGGTGGTCACTTACATATGACCCACTTGTATTTTGCTTGGCCCAATGCGGTTTTGGGCATGAAATACACTGGCAAAGTGGGCACAAACACCATTTTATAAATTGCCATTTTGAATAAGTAGCTGTAGTTTTGCAAGGGTTAATTAGTCTTGGGCCACAAATTTGACCCCTGAAATCAACAGAGAGTGGTCACTTGCATGTGACCCACTTGTATTTTGCCTGGCCCAACGCTGTTTTGGGCATGAAATACACTGGCATAGTGGGCACACACACCATATTTTCCATTTTGAATAAGTAGCTGTAGTTTTGCAAGGGTTAACCAGTCTTGGGCCACAAATTTGACACCTGAAATCAACAGAGGGTGGTCAGTTACATATGACCCACTTGTATTTTGTTTGGCCCAACACTGTTTTGGGCATGAAATACACTGGCAAAGCGGGCACACACACCCTATTTTCCATTTTGAATAAGTAGCTGTAGTTTTGCAAGGGTTAACCAGTCTTGGGCCACAAATTTGACCCCTGAAATCAACAGAGAGTGGTCACTTGCATGTGACCCACTTGTATTTTGCCTGGCCCAACGCTGTTTTGGGCATGAAATACACTGGCATAGTGGGCACACACACCATATTTTCCATTTTGAATAAGTAGCTGTAGTTTTGCAAGGGTTAACCAGTCTTGGGCCACAAATTTGACACCTGAAATCAACAGAGGGTGGTCAGTTACATATGACCCACTTGTATTTTGCTTGGCCCAATGCGGTTTTGGGCATGAAATACACTGGCAAAGTGGGCACAAACACCATTTTATAAATTGCCATTTTGAATAAGTAGCTGTAGTTTTGCAAGGGTTAATTAGTCTTGGGCCACAAATTTGACCCCTGAAATCAACAGAGAGTGGTCACTTGCATGTGACCCACTTGTATTTTGCCTGGCCCAACGCTGTTTTGGGCATGAAATACACTGGCATAGTGGGCACACACACCATATTTTCCATTTTGAATAAGTAGCTGTAGTTTTGCAAGGGTTAACCAGTCTTGGGCCACAAATTTGACACCTGAAATCAACAGAGGGTGGTCAGTTACATATGACCCACTTGTATTTTGCTTGGCCCAATGCGGTTTTGGGCATGAAGTACACTGGCAAAGTGGGCACAAACACCATTTTATAAATTGCCATTTTGAATAAGTAGCTGTAGTTTTGCAAGGGTTAATTAGTCTTGGGCCACAAATTTGACACCTGAAATCAACAAAGCGTAGTCACTTACATATGACCCACTTGTATTTTGCTTGGCCCAACGCTGTTTTGGGCATGAAATACACTGGCAAAGTGTGCCCACACACCATATTTTACCATTTTGAATAAGTAGCTATAGTTTTGCAAGAGTTAACTAGTCTTGGGACACAATTGTGAGACCTGCAATCAACAGAATGTGGTCACTTACATATCACCCACTTGTATTCTGCTTGGCCCAACATTGATTTGTGAATGAATTACGCTGGGAAAGTAGGCACAACCACCATATTATGATTTACCATTTTGAATATGTAGCTGTAGTTTTGCAAGGGTTAACTAGTCTTGGGCGACATATTTGATACCAGAAATCAAGGGTTAGATTAGCTCCTTATCGCACAGGGGAGTCATAGAGAGTCTATGTTGCGTTAAAGTTGTCTGAAGTCAGCTCTTATCCTTGCTTGAAGGAAGCTATACTCAGCAGGATTGGGGTGACGGGTCCCAGCAAAGCCCAAGAATATTATGAGTTGCAGCTGAACCCATCTGAGCCTCCAGTGGTCAAACTGGCATAATTGGCCAAACTGAGTAAAACCTGGTTACAGATAAAAACTCTTCTCAGTGGGTAGTGGAAGTGATGGCTCTAGACCAGGCTATACGGGTATCAGACCGTGGTGTAAAACACTGGGCCTTTGCAGGCTGACCCCAGACAATTGAGGAGCTAGCAGTGGTGATTGAGAGGTACCTGACCCTGGGAAATTTTAATAAAGCCAAGCAAGGGTTACAGCCAGTACATAAGCCCAATACCCAGATCCCCATTGTTAAACCAAACAGCCCGTCTCCAGTCATATGTTTTGAGTGCAGAGAGCCCAGTCATGCACAGCGGTACTTCCTAAAGCAGGGTGAGCTAGTGGATTGCAGCTCAGGGAAAACAGTACAACCTGTATTCAGTATGGCGCCTGGAATTATTTCCCCAGCTGAAACTACCATTTCATCTGATGGTACAGATTGAAGGCTGGGATATCTGGGCCTTGGTTGATACTGGCAATGAATTATCTATCATCTCTGCTAACCTGGTTCTTCCCGGGTCTGGCCAGGTTGTGCTTCTGGTAAAGATGCTATGTATACTTGGTGACATAGAAGAATGCCCATTGGTGCACCTGCCGGTGGTGATTAAAGTAAGACCAGTAAAAATGGTAGTCACAGTAGCTTCCAAACCTCTTTATCCACTAATCCTGGGCCAGGACTTCCCACTGTTGCAGGAGTTTGTTACCTGGCATGACATTGGCAGACAGACAAAGGTTAAGCTGTCGCAGGGGCCAAGATCTACTGGAAGCCAAGGTTGTATGACTGTAAACCCCTCTCTTGCCAGTGAGATTGAGACACATTAGTCCCCCATTTGCGAAAGAGTGTCTTTGCAGGACTTTAGGCGAGATCAACATAACGATGGCAACTTGTCTAATACTTTTTAAAAGGTGGTAGTGGTAAATGGTAAGGTAAACTCTGCTTTACCACCTGAAGGTGTACCTTACTTTATGTGAAAAACATTTTTTTTTTACCTTGTAACTTATTTGCAAGGTAAAAGGGTAGACCAGTTGCTGATTCCCCGAAAACACGAGCAGCTGGTACTGAGGGCGGCTCACATGCATTTATGGGGTGGCCATTTAGGGGAGAGGAAAACTCTCCAGCTATGTTTCTCCTGGCCAGGCATTCATGCTGCAGTAAAAGAATATTGTCAGGAATGCCCAGTGTACTAAAAGAATGCACCCCAGACAGAATTTAGGGCGACCTTGGTTTTCCTGACTATAATTTCCATGCCTATTCAGCCAATTTTTATAGATCTGATAGGGCCAGTAGAAAAATCGGATCATGGGCATCAGTATATATTGGTGACGGTGGACTACTCCACCGGGTACCCGGAGGCCATACCACTATGTAACATGAAATCTAGCACTATTGTCCAGGAGTTCTTGATGCTGTATACCCGTCTAGGAATACCAATAGAGGTCCTGACCGACTAAGGTACCCCTTTTGTGTCTAAATTAATGAAATACCTGTGTCGCCTGTTAAAGGTGGATAGAATTACCATTTCGGTTTACCACCCGCAGACAGACGGCTTGGTTGAATGCTTTAACAGAACCCTTATGCAGATGATGAAAAGGGCAGTGTCACAGGAGAAGCGAGATTAGGACCTACTCTTACCTTAGCTAATGTTGGCAGTTTGAGAGGTACCCCAATCCTCTTTTTTTATTATTATTATTATTATTATTATTATTATTATTATCCTTTATTTATATAGAGACTTTATATAGAGACTGTATGGGGTTTAGACCCTTCAAACTCCTCTATGGTAGACAACGCAGAGGGATACTAGATCTATTAAAAGATGGGTGGGAGCAGCAATTGTCCCAAGGGGATGCGGTTAAGATCCCGCCGGACGGAATCCCGGCGGTTGAAATACTGACGCCGGAACCCCGACCGGCACAATCCCGACATATTCTGCCTCCGTGGGTGTCCACGACACCCATAGAGGGAGAATATAAAAGTGTGCTGAGCATAGCAAAGCACCGTGCCTGCAGCGTGGCGAGCAAAGCGAGCCCACAATGGGCTGCGTTCTGCTCGCCACCCCTGTCGGGATTGTGTGGTCGAAATTCCGGCGTCAGTATTTCGACCGCCGGGATCCCATCCTGCGGGATTTAGTACTGATCCCGTCCCAAGAGCCTAACATCGTTCAGTTTGTGTCCCAATTATATGGCTGTCTAAGGCAAATTGCGCCACTTCTGACCAAGCATATGGCAAGAGCTCAACAGGATCAAAAACGCAGTCATGGCGTTACTGCTGTCAACCGGACTCTCAATAGGGGCAACAAGGTACTGATACTTGTGTCTAGGTACGGCAGGAAGGTAGAAGGAAAGAGGTAAAAGTCTACCATGTGAATTTGTTGAAGCCTTGGAAAGTGCCAGTCATCCCTCTTTAGTGGCCATGAAAACCCCAGTATGTCAGGTGCCTACTGAAGTAACTGAGTCCTAGCCAGAAACAAGAAGTGGTAAACTTAGTAGCACAGTACCAGGTTGTGTTCTCTGCCCTCCTGGGGAAAACTCAAATCATACAGCATGACAATGTTACTCCACCCAGGGGGGTGATAAAACAAAGGCAATATTGTATATCTGAGGCCCAACAGGCAGCAGTAAAACGGGAACTGGAAGTGATGCGGCGCTTGGGGGTCACAGAGTAGTCAAACAGTGAATGGAATAATCCCATTTTTTTTTAGAGCCCAAGCTTTTTGGAGCTTTGAGATTCTGTAATGACTTCAGAAAGTTAAATAAAGTTCCTCGGTTTGATTCCTATCCTATGCCCCGGGTTTATGAACTTAGCAATAAGCCTGTATCTAACTACGCTAGATTTACTGAAGGGGTACTGGCAAATTCCTCTGATGGAAGCTGCCAAAGCAACAACAGCCTTCTCTACCACAGTGGGTTTGTTCCAGTCGCACCTTCCAAAGGTGGATGCAGTGTTACAGTCTCTACAGGCACAAGGGTTCACAGCTAACCTGGAGAAGTGTGCCATCATATCTGTGGAGGCAAAGTATCTGGGGTATATTGTATGCCAAGGGTAAGTTAAACCTCAACCTGGCAAGGTGGAAGCAGTCTTCACATGGCCTAAGCTAAAATGTATGTCGCAACTCAGGATATTCTTTGGTCTGGTGGGCTATTATCGTAGGTTCAGGGGTGGAACTTGCAGCGGTGCAACCGGCAGGGCCCCTCCACGATGAAGGGGCCCACAGCCGGAGGCACTACAATGAGTGAGACTGACTCATTACATGCCACCTGCCGGCGCGCTGCAAGCCGCCGCTTCCCCTTAACAGAATGAGGCTGAGCTGCAGTCTGGCCAGAGGGGGAGGAGGATGCAGTGGAGGAGTCTGGAGAAGGAGAAGGGGCCATCTTCCCCTCTCATTCACGGGCAGCCCAGCTGTTTCTTTTTGCTACCGGAGCCGGAGCATCACGTGACCATGCGGCTAAACTGTAGAGTTAGTGCAGCAGCATTCCTTGTAAAGGCGGTAAGGCAGCTGTGTGTTTATTTATTTTTATTTTATTATACATTTTTCTAATTGTACATTTCATCCTGCAAACTCAGAATCGCGGACCTCGAAGAGGCGGAGCCTACATTGAGGGGGCGGAGATTGGGAGGTGGTGGTCTCTCTGCAAATAGTAATGGTGACTGTGCAGTGACATATAACATACAGCACAGCATAGAGTGACCCCACTAAGGCAGCCAGGCACAGGGTCATGTGTTGTCACCCAGGGTGCATGTGCTGCTGCTGGCTGCATGATGCATAGTGTGGACATCTGTCTCCATGGGCCTTGTGTATCCTTGTACAAAGGAATTGTCCCATTTTTATACAGTGAGAAGTCTTCTGAGTTTTTGTGGGAGTTGGATACAATTGGCCGACAGTTATCATATTGATATTCATTATGTCGACATAAAGAACTGTCAACAAACAGTCCCTTGTGATATAGCAGTTTCGTACTTTATACCGGTGACAGCAGTGCCTTTTTCTGGATCACATTGCATTGGCGATGTCTCAGCAGTGTTCTGGTGAGTATTTTCCCCATTATCCCTAATCCCTAAACCTTTCCCTAGTAGCTAACCTTAACCTTTACCCCTCCCCACAGCCTAACCCTAGCCACCACCCCAGTGCCTCACCCCTCCCCCCCAGCAGCCTAACCCTAAAACTTTACCGTAGTGCCTACTATATTGGCGTTATGTGTAAAAGAAGCTCTACTGTGTGGCGTAATGTGTATAAGGAGCTCTACTGTGTGGCTTAACCTGTATAAGGGGTATTACTGTGTGGTGTAACGTCTATAAGAAGCACCACTGTGTGGCGTAACGTGTATAAGGAGCACTATTGTGTGGCGTAAAGTGTATAAGGACCATTACAGTGTGTTGTAACGTGTATAAGGAGCTCTACTGTGTTGCGTAACATGTATAAGGAACAGTACTGGGTGGAGTAACGTGTATCAGGAGCACTACTGTGTGGTATAACGTATATTAAGATACTACTGTGTGGTATAACGTATATTAAGATACTACTGTGTGGCGTAACATGTATAAGAGGCACTACTGTGTGTTGTAATGTGTATAAGAACTACTGTGTGGCGTAACGTGTAGAAGGAGCTCTACTATGTGGCGTAATGCGTATAAGAAGCAGTACTGTGTGGCATAACGTGTTTCAGGAGCACTACTGTGTGGCGTAACGTGTAGAAGGAGCTCTACTATGTGGCGTAATGCGTATAAGAAGCAATACTGTGTGGCATAACGTGTTTCAGGAGCAGTACTGTGTAGCGTAATGTATATAAGGAGTACTACTGTTCAGTGTAATGTAATGTAAATCAGTGTAATGTAATGAGGTTGCACTACTGTGTGGCATAATTTGAATTGGTGGTACTATTGTGTGCCCACACCCCTTTTCAATGAGACCATGCCCTATTTTTTGACACACGTTTTGGATCTTGGGCGGGCTGGGGCAACGCATTTTGTTGCACCTCGGCCCACCATGGTCTTGTTCCGCCACTGCGTAGGTGCATGCGCGAATTTGCCACAGGGCAGCATCATTCACTGAATGTCTGAGGAAACAGTCCCCAGACAAGATCTAATCACAGATGTGCTAAATGTAGCACATCTACAATCATGTACTCTGACATGCGGGTGGATGCCCAGCACAGGGCTGGTCCGCCCTGCATGACTGGCCCTAGCCCCCCCCATCCCCCTCGCACAGGTACAAAACCATTGCACGGTGTCGATGATTTTGTACCTGATGAGTAACTCCCTGCAAACGAAGCTCCTGCACGCTGGCAGTCCGCTACTCGCCACATCCCGGGTCGCAGAGTCTGTGTGTAACACCACGCAGCTGCCTCGGGCCACCCCCCAACGGTCCAGACAGGCCTCCGTTGTCCGGACCGTGGTTCTAAAGCCGGTGGCATGCCCCTTCCCACCACATGACCGCCTCTGCCTGTCAATCAGGCAGAGGCGATCGAAGCCCTGAGATGCTGATAGAATCTCACTGGGCTCCCGGATTGCGCACTCCACAAAGTAATTCAGACTGCGATCGCTGCTGCTGCAATGATGCAGTCTGAATTACCCCCTAGGCCCGCAGAGACTACATTGCAGAATTTAAGAAAAGCTTTATGCGCAGAGACTGTATTGCAGGCTCCTGATTCCAGGGGTCAAATTTGTGGCCCAAGACTGGTTAACCCTTGTAAAACTACAGCTACTTATTCAATATGGCAATTTATAAAATGGTGTTTATGCCCACTTTGCCAGTGTATTTCATGCCCAAAACAGCGTTGGGCCAAACAAAATACAAGTGGGTGATATGTAAGTGACCACCCTCTGCTGATTTCAGGGGTCAAATTTGTGGCCCAAGACTAGTTAACCCTTGCAAAACCACAGCTACTTATTCAAAATAGCAATTTATAAAATGGTGTTTATGCCCACTTTGCCAGTGTATTTCATGCCCAAAACAGCGTTGGGCCAAACAAAATACAAGTGGGTGATATGTAAGTGACCACCCTCTGCTGATTTCAGGGGTCAAATTTGTGGCCCAAGACTAGTTAACCCTTGCAAAACCACAGCTACTTATTCAAAATAGCAATTTATAAAATGGTGTTTATGCCCACTTTGCCAGTGTATTTCATGCCCAAAACAGCGTTGGGCCAAACAAAATACAAGTGGGTGATATGTAAGTGACCACCCTCTGCTGATTTCAGGGGTCAAATTTGTGGCCCAAGACTAGTTAACCCTTGCAAAACTACAGCTACTTATTCAAAATGGCAAAATATGGTGTGTGCCCACTTTGCCAGTGTATTTCATGCCCAAAACAGCGTTGGGCCAAACAAAATACAAGTGGGTGATATGTAAGTGACCACCCTCTGCTGATTTCATGTGTCAAATTTGTGGCCCAAGACTAGTTAACCCTTGCAAAACTACAGCTACTTATTCAAAATGGCAAAATATGGTGTGTGTGCCCACTTTGCCAGTGTATTTCATGCCCAAAACAGCGTTGGGCCAAACAAAATACAAGTGGGTGATATGTAAGTGACCACCCTCTGCTGATTTCAGGGGTCAAATTTGTGGCCCAAGACTAGTTAACCCTTGCAAAACCACAGCTACTTATTCAAAATAGCAATTTATAAAATGGTGTTTATGCCCACTTTGCCAGTGTATTTCATGCCCAAAACAGCGTTGGGCCAAACAAAATACAAGTGGGTGATATGTAAGTGACCACCCTCTGCTGATTTCAGGGGTCAAATTTGTGGCCCAAGACTAGTTAACCCTTGCAAAACCACAGCTACTTATTCAAAATAGCAATTTATAAAATGGTGTTTATGCCCACTTTGCCAGTGTATTTCATGCCCAAAACAGCGTTGGGCCAAACAAAATACAAGTGGGTGATATGTAAGTGACCACCCTCTGCTGATTTCAGGGGTCAAATTTGTGGCCCAAGACTAGTTAACCCTTGCAAAACTACAGCTACTTATTCAAAATGGCAAAATATGGTGTGTGCCCACTTTGCCAGTGTATTTCATGCCCAAAACAGCGTTGGGCCAAACAAAATACAAGTGGGTGATATGTAAGTGACCACCCTCTGCTGATTTCATGTGTCAAATTTGTGGCCCAAGACTAGTTAACCCTTGCAAAACTACAGCTACTTATTCAAAATGGCAAAATATGGTGTGTGTGCCCACTTTGCCAGTGTATTTCATGCCCAAAACAGCGTTGGGCCAAACAAAATACAAGTGGGTGATATGTAAGTGACCACCCTCTGCTGATTTCAGGGGTCAAATTTGTGGCCCAAGACTAGTTAACCCTTGCAAAACCACAGCTACTTATTCAAAATAGCAATTTATAAAATGGTGTTTATGCCCACTTTGCCAGTGTATTTCATGCCCAAAACAGCGTTGGGCCAAACAAAATACAAGTGGGTGATATGTAAGTGACCACCCTCTGCTGATTTCAGGGGTCAAATTTGTGGCCCAAGACTAGTTAACCCTTGCAAAACTACAGCTACTTATTCAAAATGGCAAAATATGCTGTGTGTGCCCACTTTGCCAGTGTATTTCATGCCCAAAACAGCGTTGGGCCAAACAAAATACAAGTGGGTGATATGTAAGTGACCACCCTCTGCTGATTTCAGGGGTCAAATTTGTGGCCCAAGACTAGTTAACCCTTGCAAAACCACAGCTACTTATTCAAAATAGCAATTTATAAAATGGTGTTTATGCCCACTTTGCCAGTGTATTTCATGCCCAAAACAGCGTTGGGCCAAACAAAATACAAGTGGGTGATATGTAAGTGACCACCCTCTGCTGATTTCAGGGGTCAAATTTGTGGCCCAAGACTAGTTAACCCTTGCAAAACTACAGCTACTTATTCAAAATGGCAAAATATGGTGTGTGCCCACTTTGCCAGTGTATTTCATGCCCAAAACAGCGTTGGGCCAAACAAAATACAAGTGGGTGATATGTAAGTGACCACCCTCTGCTGATTTCATGTGTCAAATTTGTGGCCCAAGACTAGTTAACCCTTGCAAAACCACAGCTACTTATTCAAAATAGCAATTTATAAAATGGTGTTTATGCCCACTTTGCCAGTGTATTTCATGCCCAAAACAGCGTTGGGCCAAACAAAATACAAGTGGGTGATATGTAAGTGACCACCCTCTGCTGATTTCAGGGGTCAAATTTGTGGCCCAAGACTAGTTAACCCTTGCAAAACTACAGCTACTTATTCAAAATGGCAAAATATGGTGTGTGTGCCCACTTTGCCAGTGTATTTCATGCCCAAAACAGCGTTGGGCCAGGCAAAATACAAGTGGGTCACATGCAAGTGACCACTCTCTGTTGATTTCAGGGGTAAAATTTGTGGCCCAAGACTAGTTAACCCTTGCAAAACTACAGCTACTTATTCAAAATAGCAATTTATAAAATGGTGTTTATGCCCACTTTGCCAGTGTATTTCATGCCCAAAACAGCATTGGGCCAAACAAAATACAAGTGGGTGATATGTAAGTGACCACCCTCTGCTGATTTCAGGGGTCAAATTTGTGGCCCAAGACTAGTTAACCCTTGCAAAACTACAGCTACTTATTCAAAATAGCAATTTATAAAATGGTGTTTATGCCCACTTTGCCAGTGTATTTCATGCCCAAAACAGCGTTGGGCCAAACAAAATACAAGTGGGTGATATGTAAGTGACCACCCTCTGCTGATTTCAGGGGTCAAATTTGTGGCCCAAGACTAGTTAACCCTTGCAAAACTACAGCTACTTATTCAAAATGGCAAAATATGCTGTGTGTGCCCACTTTGCCAGTGTATTTCATGCCCAAAACAGCATTGGGTCAAGCAAAATACAAGTGGGTGATATGTAAGTGACCACCCTCTGTTGATTTCAGGGGTAAAATTTGTGGCCCAAAACTATTTAACCCTTGCAAAACTACAGCTACTTATTCAAAATATCAAAATATGGTGTGTGCCCACTTTGCCAGTGTATTTCATGCCCAAAACAGCGTTGGGCCAAACAAAATACAAATGAGTGATATGTAAGTGACCACCCTCTATTGATTTCAGGTGTCAAATTTGTGGCCCAAGACTAGTTAACCCTTGCAAAACTACAGCTACTTATTCAAAATGGCAAAATATGGTGTGTGTGCCCACTTTGCCAGTGTATTTCATGCCCAAAACAGCATTGGGCCAGGCAAAATACAAGTGGGTCACATGCAAGTGACCACTCTCTGTTGATTTCAGGGGTAAAATTTGTGGCCCAAGACTAGTTAACCCTTGCAAAACTACAGCTACTTATTCAAAATAGCAATTTATAAAATGGTGTTTATGCCCACTTTGCCAGTGTATTTCATGCCCAAAACAGCATTGGGCCAAGCAAAATACAAGTGGGTGATATGTAAGTGACCACCCTCTGTTGATTTCAGGGGTAAAATTTGTGGCCCAAGACTAGTTAACCCTTGCAAAACTACAGCTACTTATTCAAAATGGCAAAATATGGTGTGTGTGCCCATTTTGCCAGTGTATTTCATGCCCAAAACAGCGTTGGGCCAAACAAAATACAAGTGGGTGATATGTAAGTGACCACCCTCTGCTGATTTCAGGGGTCAAATTTGTGGCCCAAGACTAGTTAACCCTTGCAAAACTACAGCTACTTATTCAAAATGGCAAAATATGGTGTGTGTGCCCACTTTGCCAGTGTATTTCATGCCCAAAACAGCATTGGGCCAGGCAAAATACAAGTGGGTCACATGCAAGTGACCACTCTCTGTTGATTTCAGGTGTCAAATTTGTGGCCCAAGACTAGTTAACCCTTGCAAAACTACAGCTACTTATTCAAAATAGCAATTTATAAAATGGTGTTTATGCCCACTTTGCCAGTGTATTTCATGCCCAAAACAGCATTGGGCCAAGCAAAATACAAGTGGGTGATATGTAAGTGACCACCCTCTGTTGATTTCAGGTGTCAGATTTGTGGCCCAAGACTGGTTAATCCTTGCAAAACTACAGCTACTTATTCAAAATGGTAAAATATGGTGTGTGTGCCCACTTTGCCAGTGTATTTCATGCCCAAAACAGCGTTGGGCCAAACAAAATACAAGTGGGTGATATGTAAGTGACCACCCTCTGCTGATTTCAGGGGTCAAATTTGTGGCCCAAGACTAGTTAACCCTTGCAAAACTACAGCTACTTATTCAAAATGGCAAAATATGCTGTGTGTGCCCACTTTGCCAGTGTATTTCATGCCCAAAACAGCATTGGGTCAAGCAAAATACAAGTGGGTGATATGTAAGTGACCACCCTCTGTTGATTTCAGGGGTAAAATTTGTGGCCCAAAACTATTTAACCCTTGCAAAACTACAGCTACTTATTCAAAATATCAAAATATGGTGTGTGCCCACTTTGCCAGTGTATTTCATGCCCAAAACAGCGTTGGGCCAAACAAAATACAAATGAGTGATATGTAAGTGACCACCCTCTATTGATTTCAGGTGTCAAATTTGTGGCCCAAGACTAGTTAACCCTTGCAAAACTACAGCTACTTATTCAAAATGGCAAAATATGGTGTGTGTGCCCACTTTGCCAGTGTATTTCATGCCCAAAACAGCATTGGGCCAGGCAAAATACAAGTGGGTCACATGCAAGTGACCACTCTCTGTTGATTTCAGGGGTAAAATTTGTGGCCCAAGACTAGTTAACCCTTGCAAAACTACAGCTACTTATTCAAAATAGCAATTTATAAAATGGTGTTTATGCCCACTTTGCCAGTGTATTTCATGCCCAAAACAGCATTGGGCCAAGCAAAATACAAGTGGGTGATATGTAAGTGACCACCCTCTGTTGATTTCAGGGGTAAAATTTGTGGCCCAAGACTAGTTAACCCTTGCAAAACTACAGCTACTTATTCAAAATGGCAAAATATGGTGTGTGTGCCCATTTTGCCAGTGTATTTCATGCCCAAAACAGCGTTGGGCCAAACAAAATACAAGTGGGTGATATGTAAGTGACCACCCTCTGCTGATTTCAGGGGTCAAATTTGTGGCCCAAGACTAGTTAACCCTTGCAAAACTACAGCTACTTATTCAAAATGGCAAAATATGCTGTGTGTGCCCACTTTGCCAGTGTATTTCATGCCCAAAACAGCATTGGGTCAAGCAAAATACAAGTGGGTGATATGTAAGTGACCACCCTCTGTTGATTTCAGGGGTAAAATTTGTGGCCCAAAACTATTTAACCCTTGCAAAACTACAGCTACTTATTCAAAATATCAAAATATGGTGTGTGCCCACTTTGCCAGTGTATTTCATGCCCAAAACAGCGTTGGGCCAAACAAAATACAAATGAGTGATATGTAAGTGACCACCCTCTATTGATTTCAGGTGTCAAATTTGTGGCCCAAGACTAGTTAACCCTTGCAAAACTACAGCTACTTATTCAAAATGGCAAAATATGGTGTGTGTGCCCACTTTGCCAGTGTATTTCATGCCCAAAACAGCGTTGGGCCAAACAAAATACAAGTGGGTGATATGTAAGTGACCACCCTCTGCTGATTTCAGGGGTCAAATTTGTGGCCCAAGACTAGTTAACCCTTGCAAAACTACAGCTACTTATTCAAAATGGCAAAATATGGTGTGTGTGCCCACTTTGCCAGTGTATTTCATGCCCAAAACAGCATTGGGCCAGGCAAAATACAAGTGGGTCACATGCAAGTGACCACTCTCTGTTGATTTCAGGTGTCAAATTTGTGGCCCAAGACTAGTTAACCCTTGCAAAACTACAGCTACTTATTCAAAATAGCAATTTATAAAATGGTGTTTATGCCCACTTTGCCAGTGTATTTCATGCCCAAAACAGCATTGGGCCAAGCAAAATACAAGTGGGTGATATGTAAGTGACCACCCTCTGTTGATTTCAGGGGTAAAATTTGTGGCCCAAGACTAGTTAACCCTTGCAAAACTACAGCTACTTATTCAAAATGGCAAAATATGGTGTGTGTGCCCATTTTGCCAGTGTATTTCATGCCCAAAACAGCGTTGGGCCAAACAAAATACAAGTGGGTGATATGTAAGTGACCACCCTCTGCTGATTTCAGGGGTCAAATTTGTGGCCCAAGACTAGTTAACCCTTGCAAAACTACAGCTACTTATTCAAAATGGCAAAATATGGTGTGTGTGCCCACTTTGCCAGTGTATTTCATGCCCAAAACAGCATTGGGCCAGGCAAAATACAAGTGGGTCACATGCAAGTGACCACTCTCTGTTGATTTCAGGGGTAAAATTTGTGGCCCAAGACTAGTTAACCCTTGCAAAACTACAGCTACTTATTCAAAATAGCAATTTATAAAATGGTGTTTATGCCCACTTTGCCAGTGTATTTCATGCCCAAAACAGCATTGGGCCAAGCAAAATACAAGTGGGTGATATGTAAGTGACCACCCTCTGTTGATTTCAGGGGTAAAATTTGTGGCCCAAGACTAGTTAACCCTTGCAAAACTACAGCTACTTATTCAAAATGGCAAAATATGGTGTGTGTGCCCATTTTGCCAGTGTATTTCATGCCCAAAACAGCGTTGTGCCAAACAAAATACAAGTGGGTGATATGTAAGTGACCACCCTCTGCTGATTTCAGGGGTCAAATTTGTGGCCCAAGACTAGTTAACCCTTGCAAAACTACAGCTGCTTATTCAAAATGGCAAAATATGGTGTGTGTGCCCACTTTGCCAGTGTATTGTATGCCCAAAACAGCGTTGGGCCAAGCAAAATACAAGTGGGTCATATGTAAGTGACCACCCTCTGTTGATTTCAGGGGTCAAATTTGTGGCCCAAGACTAGTTAACCCTTGCAAAACTACAGCTACTTATTCAAAATGGCAATTTATAAAATGGTGTCTGTGCCCACTTTGCCAGTGTATTTCATGCCCAAAACAGCGTTGGGCCAAGCAAAATACAAGTGGGTCATATGTAAGTGACCACCCTCTGTTGATTTCAGTTGTCAAATTTGTGGCCCAAGACTGGTTAACCCTTGCAAAACTACAGCTACTTATTCAAAATAGCAAATCATGGTGTGTGTGCCCACTTTGCCAGTGTATTTCATGCCCAAAACAGCGTTGAGCCAGGAAAAATACAAGTGGGTCACATGCAAGTGACCACCCTCTGTTGTTTTTGCGGGTCAAATGTGTGGCCCAAGACTGGTTAACCCTTGCAAAACTACAGCTACTTATTCAAAATGGTAAGATATGGTGTGTGTGCCCACTTTGCCAGTGTACTGTATTTCATGCCCAAAACAGCGTTGGGCCAAGCAAAATACAACTGCGTCATATGTAAGTGACCACCCTCTGTTGATTTCAGGTGTCAGATTTGTGGCCCAAGACTGGTTAACCCTTGCAAAACTACAGCTACTTATTCAAAATGGTAAAATATGGTGTGTGTGCCCACTTTGCCAGTGTATTTCATGCCCAAAACAGCGTTGGGCCAGGCAAAATACAAGTGGGTCACATGCAAGTGACCACTCTCTGTTGATTTCAGGTGTCAAATTTGTGGCCCAAGACTAGTTAACCCTTGCAAAACTACAGCTACTTATTCAAAATGGCAAAATATGGTGTGTGTGCCCACTTTGCCAGTGTATTTCATGCCCAAAACAGTGTTGGGCCAGGCAAAATACAAGTGGGTCACATGCAAGGGACCCTACTCTGTTGATTTCAGGTGTCAAATTTGTGACAGAAGACTCATTAACCCTTGCGAAACTGAATGATCTGAATAAGAAGCTGGAGTTCGAATAAGAAGTGAATAAGAAGCTGGAGCTTGAATAAGAAGTGAATAAGAAGCTGGCCGAATAAGAAGCTAACTTCAGCCTCGTGAGTTAGATGTGGGTGGGGTGTGTTAAAACTGAAATCTAAATTGCAGTGTAAAAATAAAGCAGCCAGTATTTACCCTGCACAGAAACAGTATAACCCATCCAAATCTAACTCTCTCTGCACATGTTACATCTGCCCTACCTGCAGTGCACATGGTTTTGCCCATTAGAGAGAGATTTTGCTTTTGCGATCAGGTCTGAATTAGGGCCTAGGTCCCATGTGTGGGAAGTTGGTCACACATACCATATATGGTGCCCACAGACGTCTCTCATACACCAGGAACATCGCTCACCTCACTGCCGGTCACCGTCACCTCCTCTCCCGCCGCCTCCTCCACTGAAATGTGTTGTGTCCAATGTTGCCAACTCTAAAATAAAAACAAGCAGCTGATGAGTGAAAAACAAGCCCAGCACCAGCGTCCTCACTCCTGCTCCTCTCTCCACACACACAGGAAACTTCTCCTCCCTCCCCTCCTTCCCCTAATCCATGTCCTCCACTCTGAGCTCACACAGAGCCTCTCTCTCACTTCCTGATTGCATTAACTCCTTCAGCTCCTGAAGTGGTGACAGCCCCATAGTAAAGCAGGACAATGCAAGGGTGTGGATCATAGGATCCACAGTGTCTAGGTCGACAATGTTTGGTTTGACAGTCACTAGGTCGACAGTGTAACCCTCCCTTATATCTGACAAGGTTACTAATTCTAATAATATGCCTCCACCCAAGCTATTGCTCTAATAACAGGCTGCCTGGGATGCCTGACTTCTATCAGTACTTTGTATGTGGGTTTTGTTACATATATATATATATATATATATATATATATATATATATATATTACCCATATACCCGTTCTTCTTTCCAGCTCTTCCAATCAACTTCCAGCAACAACAGTTGGTAAGTATTATATTTGTAATATTATTTTACACACCTTATTCATATACTAATAAGTAATAACTAGGTTTATGCATACAACCATGTCCTAGCTACCCCACTCTCCTATACAAAACAATTGCATGCAATACACAATACAAAATTTGGTGATAACCTCGCTGAATAAGTGACCCGGGTACTCTGAAAAAACCTGAGTTGCGCAAGTTGTGGCCCATAAAGATGATAAACAACAATGTTCTGTTATATTCCAAATATATGAGAGCGTTAAAGTTCCTTTACTGAGTCTGAGGCCACTTTATAAATTCCTGCTTAGATGTGTAACTATGTAATTCTTTATCCTGGTTACCAGTGTAGCCCAAAATAAATGACATTTCTCTGTTCTGAATGTAAAGTTACATTACTCTGTATCCAGTAAGCTGAATGTAGAGAACTGATCTATGTCATGAAGTATAAAGACCCAGTATATCTCCTCCGCTGGCTTAGTACAAAGAACTCTAGATCTCATAACATCCAGATGGGTAACGTGACAGTTTTTCTTCATACAGACTAATTTCTGTCTTGAATATTTTCTACATTAAATTATAGCATCAGTGTCTCTTTCTCTCTGATCAGATCTACTTGCAGTCTCTGAATAGCTTGTGTAGCTAGTAATTTATACTCTAATATTCTTAGTCTTATTCGACTGCATGGACGATTTCATCTCCTTTGTGTATATATACGTATACAATTATAATCTCCATTTCTGTGACAAAGCATCTAATAAAATGATATACAAGTGTGGGACGCTACGGGTGCCACCCCCCACTGCGTGCCGCCCGGCCGGAAGCCACGGTTGCCCGGCTGGAAGCGGACGCAGATCCCCTTCTCCCAGCTCCCCTCGGCACCACCGGAGGTGGGGAGCGCCCACCAGCCAAGGGACGGCCGGGACTCGGAGGAGGAACACCCAAGCGCCCAGATGCTGGGAGTGCAACCAACCGGGGCACTTCGCCCGGGAATGCCCAGAAGCAAGGCGTACCGGGGATTATCGTCGGAGGCCTTTAAACTAACTTCCCTCGCGGTTGCGGGCCAAACCACGAGGAAAGAGACAGAGCGTATGAACACCAACTACGCCTCGGACCTAATTGGAGAGTGCCCTACTGTAATAGCCCGGCTGGCGGGAAAAGAACAACGATGCCTCCTGGATACGGGCTCCCAAGTATCGACCATGTCCGAACAATGTTTCCGGGAGCACTACGCCCACCTGACAAAAACGAGCGTAGGGAGCTGGGTGAACCTCAAGGCCGCCAACAACCTCCCCATCCCCATTGTGGGGGTGGTGTGGATCGAGGTGGAACTGTAAGACCAGCCCCTGGGGAAGAAGGGTGTCATGGTAATAGCAGGGGAAGAATTTACTCACGGACCGGTCATCCTTGGCATGAATATCTTGCGCTGCCTGGACCGGGCTGTGGTCCAGGAGAAGGGCCCCCGATATTGGAGGCACCTAAAGGTACAGAGGCCCGTACAACAGGCCCTTCAAAGGGTGATCCAACTGTGCGAGGAACCAAAATCTACGGGCAGAGGAGGGCCCATTGGCCAAATCAAAACCCAACACAAGCAGAAAGTGAAGGTTCCTGCCCGACAGGAGATTGTCCTGGACTTGCCAGTACGGTCGCAACATAGACTAGAGGGAAGGGAGGTCCTCATCGAGCCTTGTTGGTTCCAGCAGACCGAGACCGGGCTGGTGGTGGCCCGAGCCCTCGCCGTGGTCCAAGGCGGCAAGGTGCCCCTTCGCATCTGTAATCTCGGAGACCACCCGGCGGAAATACCTGCAAGGACGACTTTGGGCGAGCTACACATCATCCCGGCGAGCCACATCCAACCAGAACATGTTTGACACTCCATCCAGATACGGAAACACCTTAGACCCTGGCGGTAACGGTCGAGGAAAAAGAGATGCCCACTGACAACTGGAATGGCCGGGCCATCCTGGAACAGACAGACGTGACCCTGGATCAACTCCACCCAGCGGACGTCAAAAGACTGGAACGCATGCTGTGGAAAAGGCAGAAGGTGTTCTCGCGCAGTGAGGAGGACTTTGGATTTACCCGGGAGCTAGAACACGAGATCAACACCGGCGACAGTCGCCCCATCCGCGAGCGTTACCGCCCCATTCCGCCTCGGTTATACCAGGAGGTAAAAACCATGATCCGCCAGATGCTAGCCAGCCAGGTCATTAAAGAAAGCAAGAGCCCCTGGGCGACCCCGATTGTCCTGGTCAAGAAGAAAGATGGAGCCCTGCGCTTCTGCGTAGATTACCGGAAACTGAACAGCTGCACGGTGAGGGATGCATACCCCCTTCCCCGCATCGAGGAGTCGTTGGCTGCACTAGGGAAGTCCCGGTACTTCTCGACGCTGGATTTGGCCAGCGGTTACTGGCAAGTCCCTGTGGCAGAATGGGACCAAGCCAAGACGGCCTTCATCACCCCCATGGGACTGTTTGACTTCTGCAGGATGCCGTTCGGACTCTCCAACGCGCCTGCCACCTTTCAACGCCTCATGGAGCATTGCCTGGGGGACCTGAACTTCGAGGCCATCTTGATATATTTGGACGACATCATTGTCTTTGCCCCCACCCTTGACGAACACCTGCGGAGGTTGGACCTAGTCTTGCAGCGCCTGGAAAACTACGGCCTCAAGCTGAAGCCCCGGAAGTGCCACCTCTTGAAGCCCAGCCTGGAATACTTGGGCCACGTGGTATCTGCAGAGGGGGTGCAACCCACCCCTAGCAAACTGGCCGCGATACAAGGATGGAAGGCCCCCACCACAGTGACCAAAGTACGGGCTTTCTTGGGCTTAGTAGGTTACTACCGGCGATTCATCAAAGGTTTTGCCAAGATCGCTGGTCCCCTGCACGAGCTACTGAGGGGCCTGGCAAAACAGACTCCCGGCAAAGGAGGATCCAGTGGGGCCAGGCGCAGGAAGACTCTTTCCTTCGGCTCAAGGAGGCACTCAGCCAAGCCCCAGTATTGGCCTATGCGGATTTCGACAAGCCATTCATACTCTACACCGATGGAAGCCACAAGGGCTGTCCCAAGTCCAGGGAGGCCAGGAGAGGGTGATCGCCTATGGGAGCCGGGGTCTTCGGGAGTCAGAGCGAAACCCCGAGAACTACAGTTCGTTCAAACTTGAGCTGTTGGCCCTGGTGTGGGCGGTGACCGAAAAATTCCCGGAGTACCTGACGGTGGGCGAAGTCGAAGTGGTCACAGACAACAACCCGCTAGCCCATCTGGATACCGCCAAACTGGGGGCCTTGGAACAGCGTTGGACTGCCCGGTTGGCTAAGTTCCCCCTTAAAAAAAACCTTCAGTGGCTATGCCGGCAGTACTTCTGCCCGGGACTCCAGCAAGTGGTGGAAGAGGTATGTCGAGTATGCGATCGATGTGAGGCCACCAAACCCACAGAGCAGAGGGCGCCTGTACAAACCATCGTAACCACCCGACCTTTGGAGTTACTGATGATCGACTACGTGCTCATTGGAGAGTCAGCACAAGGATACCAGTACGCCCTGGTGATGACAGACCACCACACCACATTCACGGTGGTCGCCCCAACCCGGGACCAGACCGCGGACTCAGCCGCCAAGGCCATCGTCGAGCAGTTCATCCGCAGGTATGGTTGCCCTGAACGCATACATTCCGACCAATGCGCATGCTTCCAAGGCCGGGTGATGGAGCGCCTCTGCCAGACCTACGGCATGCAAAGATCCCGGACCACGCCTTACCACCCGGCGGGGAACGGGGCCTGTGAACGATTTAACCGGACCCTCCTGCAGATGCTCCGGACCTTAGAGGCCGAGCAGAAGAGACGGTGGCCAGATTTCGTGCAGGAGCTGGTGTGGGTGTACAACAACAGGGTCCAACGCACCACGGGTTTTTCCCCTTACCTCATGATGTTCGGGATACCCGGAAGAGAACTACAGGACCTTGATCTTTCCCAGACGACGGGCAGCGGACCCAGAGTCAGTGGGTCGAGGAACTGAGATGCCGCCTGAGGGCTGCCGGGGAGGTTGCCAAGCGGAATATGGAAGCCACCACCCACCCGCAACCTGGGCGATCCCTGTGCGGGCCCCTCAAGGAAGGACAGCGCGTCCGCGTCCGGGACCATCGACCACACAACAAGCTGAGCGACCGATGGGAAACCCCGCCCTCCATTGTCAAACGGCAAGTATCCCCCAGGAACCCGGTCTACGAGGTACACGCCGAGGACGGCGGCAGAAGTGATCGTGTTGTACACCAGAACATGTTGCGCCCCTGTGCGGCCCTGGGGCCGGAGCCTCTGCATCCCGCCTACGCCTACGTCGAACCGGGCACCACCCCCGCCACACTGTACTGGTGGACCCCTATCACCCCGGGGCCGCCCCCCATGGAGGAGGTCCTGCACAACCTGGAGCTGCCTCCCCCGGAACAGGAGACACCGTCCCCCGAGGTCACCGCCGAGGTTCGGCCGGCAGCCCCTGTCCAGGCTGCGCAGCCACGAAGGTCAACTCGGACCACAATGGCCGTGCCTGCCCCACGATTTGCGGACCCAGATTTTGACTGGACGGTAAACCAGCTGTTTGTGGGGACCACAAAGGAAAAGGAGGGGGGAGTGTGGGACGCTACGGGTGCCACCCCCCACTGCGTGCCGCCCGGCCGGAAGCCACGGTCGCCCGTCCGGAAGCGGACGCAGATCCCCTTCTCCCGGCTGCCCGGCCGGATGTCAGCCCTGGTCCCCGCGTCGCCAGGTGCGCCAACGTGCTGTGGCGCGTCATCACAGGGCGATGCGGGCAGCGAATGAGGAGCCGCCACGTCACCCGGCCCAGAAGCCCCGGCAGGGGGGTATGTAAGGGCTGGCAGGGGGGAGGGACGAGGAGGCTGCACGTGTAGGAGAGAGAGGAGAGGACGGGTGCTGCTGTGGATATGTCTCCGGCTGTTGCTCCTGGTCCTGCTGCTGCTTCTGGTCCTGCTGCTGCTGCTCCTGGTCCTGCTGCTGCTGCTCCTGGTCCTGCTGCTGCCTTTGCCCTGGTAGCTGTCCTGGCCAGAGCTCGTCGCAAGCTTCCTTCATTTGGATCAAGGTAGGCCCTCAGTGAGGCCCCTCTCAGCATTGTCTGTTGTTCTTTACTGTACTCTCTGAGTGTAGGTATTGTGTCCTACCGTAGTCTCTTAGTGTAGAAATTGTGTCTTCACTGTATTCTCCGAGGGTAGGTATTGGGTTCTCTGTAATCTCATAGGCTTAAAGTGTTGTGTCACTGTTTATTCTTGTATGGTACTTCCGGTGCGCATAGCGTTCTGCAGTCCCGCCCACGCGCGTCAGGCTCCCTTCGAAGGTAGGTGTTTGGCTGTCCGAGTTCCGGTCAGGGGCTTTGAGCCGCTTGCTCAGGCCCAATCGGTGCGTGTCCCCCACCCCCATCTGTGGCGTTGTTTCTTGCGCATTTCCGTCCTAGGTACCCGGGAGACTGATCGCTCGACACGCAAGCGGACAAGATCGAGTCGGGTGAGCCAATCGGTGTTCTGTGTGTGTGTGTCACGTAAGTTTGAGTCCCCCCCCCGTTCCCCTACCCCTTCCCCTGGTTGTGGGCGTTTCCGTCCAGGGTCGCACCGGGTGCTTTCGCACCTCACGGGTACCCAGTCTGAGGCCACAAGTGCCAATGATGACCCATCATTGAGCCCGCCTGGGGTTGTTCCGCCTTCCCTCCTCTCTGTCTGTGCGTATACAGGTTCTGTTTTCTCGACAGTAACCATCCAGGACCCGCAGCCACCCTGTCTAGCAAATCGGAGTCATCCCGGAGGAGGACCCGGAGTATCCCCGGCGGAGTAGAGAGACCGCCCTCGGTAAGTGTACCAACACGGGGAGGCTCAGGCGGCCCCTTCTTACACAAGTCCTTCCGTTTCTTTATCAGATGCGTATGCAGAGCTGGATTAAGGCTTCGGGGGGCCTGGGGTACTTAAGACAGGGGGGCCCTAAGATTTAAAATTAAAATCATGTGGGTTCCGGTAGCAGGTGCTGCTGACAAATGTACCCTCTACCGCCCCTGCAGCAGCATGTCTGTCGCCGGGCCTGCTGACCGAGCATAGAGGGCGAGTGTAGAGAGGGAAGGGTCGGGTGGATGATGGACGCGGGTGTAGAGAGCGGGTGTGGGCGGGCGTAGCGAGCGGCCGTAGGTAGCGGAATGTCTAGACAGAGACAGCAAAAGAGCAGCCAAGATAGCAATAGAGCTGCAGAGGGAGACAAACAGCAAGAGAGCAGCAGACACAGCAACATAGGAGCAGATAGAGACAGAGAGCAATAGAGTAGCAGAGACAGACCGCAAGAGAGCAGCATAGAGAGACAGACTGCATGAGAGTAGCGGAGAGACAGAAAGCAAGAGAACAGTCAGAAGTGCCAGGAGACAGATTCTCTCAAATAGCAGTAAGGAGAGGTCCTTATAGCAGTTGCTGCCTGCTGCCAATCAGGGAAGGTAGTGTATTTGCTGTTCACCTTCAGGCAACTAACATCCAGTGTGTCTCCCGACTTGAGCAGAGGGAGAGGGAACTTATTAACAGTGTCTGCCCGCTATTTGCTGTTGCGGAACACTGTCACCCGTACTATACACTTCAACAACTGACAGTGTACCGCTACAGCAAATAGCGGGAAGTGCATATGCACATTAGACAAGAATGAACATGGCAGCCACTTACAATAAGGGATGGCATGCATGCTGTAGGAAATGCTAGATGAGAAGAGGAAATGGTGGGTTAGCATCAATGTGTTGGTAGTATAAAAAGGACAAGAACCACAAAAATTGCATAGTAATAACCTGTTCTAACAGCAGACCTCTGACCCCAGGGCATAATACAAATGCCTGGTTACTATGCCATCAACTTTATTGTCTCAGGCTCCAAGGCATGCAAGCACTGCTCATGCAATGCACACAGTAGAAGGTTCTGTCACAGTAATATCTGATATGCAGAAAATTATAGCAGCTATTATAATGCAATGTGGCTTTTATAATATTAAGAGAAAAAAAAGGTGAAATCTCAGGAGTTTTCAATGGCGGCTGTCATACAAAGAGGAGGGGTACCAGACTGCAGACACAGATAACATACATACTGCCTCACATATAGGACACAGGAATAAAGGAAGGGCCATGGCAGGGAAGCCTGAAACATGCATTTAAACATTAACCAGACAGCAGTCAATAAAGCTAAATATATATATATATATATATATATCACTACATACACATATGTAACAATTGCACACGTACATATATGCAAGGACATCATTATTACATCTCTCGTGTACATAAATCGACTGTCATTACATTGCAATTTTAACACTGAAATGTACTCTTGCTGTATATTTGCAGGAATAAAGCCATAATGCCCCCAATATTTCAGGCCACCAGCTGTGGAATAACGTGCAGAACATGTACACAGCTCCTATGTAACCCTACACGTATGTACATGCAGCCTGTGCATGCAATCCAGAGACAGTGACAGGACAAATAGAGAATTCTCAGAGAATGATGGGGAGATAGCGAGGCTCCAGGCTGCTCCCATTCATCCACAGCAGCACAGGCCCCTTACCGTCAGCGCAGACAGATCTATCTCATCCAGGCTGCGCACCAAGTTTCCTCCGCGGTGCTCTTATTATGCCGGCTCCACCTGCCCTATTATTCCAGCGTGCGGCTGTGGCTCTTCCAGGATCTCGGGAGCCGGAGGTGCGTGTGCCTGTCCCTGCGTCCGGGGTCCGACTACCATCCAGTATGTCTCCGGACTTGAGCGGAGGGAGAGGGAACTCAGTAACAGTGTCTTCCCGCTATTTGCTGTTGCGGTACACTGTCACTCGTACTATACACTTCAACAAGTAACAGTGTACCGCAACAGCTAATAGAGGGAAGACACTGCCACCCGCTCCAGCAGGCTTTTTCTGGTTTGCGTTCAGAACCCAGCAGCAGACGCGTGGATCAAGTCGGCCGCAGGCATAGTTAGCCAGCCTGGCCAAGGGCAAATGTGACCGGCTGGCCATCACAGGCAGTGGAGCCGCCGCCGGGAGCCAGAGGCGCCAGGGACGGCTATCGCTGAGCTGCCCTGTCGCTGCGTGTGGCGCCGGCTCCCGGGACCGCAGGGCAATACCGCAGATCGGATCTCTGTTCCGATCTGCGGCGGCGACGGGGGGCCCTTTGAAAAAAGGGGGCCCGGGGTACTTATCCCCGGGACCCCCCTCTTAATCCGGCTCTGTGCGTATGCAAGGACAGCCAATGGGATATAGTGTGAAGTCACAGAATGCTGTCTTAGTTATGACCATTTCACACTTTCCCACTAAGTATCTGGATATCGTATTACACAGCCACTAACTTTCCCCTTTACTGGATAGAGTCTCTCAACACACCACGGTACTGTACTTAGTTACTTGTGGTATTATTGCCGTATCTCGCCACAGCTAAGCAGCAAACCCACTCTGCACTGCCTGACTTTATATTTTGTAGGTCTATAACTTAATCCAGTCTAGCAATATAAGTAAAAATAGGGGTAGCTGTAATGATTACCACTTCGGCTTGCTGTATTAATAAAAAGTGCCTGGCACTGGATTTTTTTCCCTCTATCTGCTTCTGCAAATTTGGTGCAGTTCATTAAACAAAAACCAGTGCGTAGTCTTTTATCTCGTCCCCAACTGCTTAGTGCTGCTGTGTGTTATATTCAGCTCATTTATATGGATTTATGCTGTGCGGTGGTGTCATTCACTTACACCTCCGTGTGATAGGCTGCCATCGATCAACTCCTCCCCCGACTCCTCCTTCCATCTGTTAACTAGATGGCGCTGGCCACCCTTACCACGTGTCACTGCTCATTATGCCCTCAGCTTGGTTTGCTGATTGGACGACGTCTGAGCTGCCTGCCCTCTGCCCTTCAAACTGCTCTATTCTGACAGCCGCCAGTGGACCTCAACGCCTCTGGTCTCCCCAGTGATGCCTCGTTTGGTCACTGCTGCCCGACCTCCGCAGCTCTGCCTCCGCCATCATTACTACCAAGCCTGAGTAGCACTATCAGGACCCAGTCGCCGCTGTATGTTTACAGAATACAGCTCTTTCAGCGGCGCTGGTGTATAAAAATGCGCACATTAGCTGAGGGAACGCCAGTCTCAACTCCGCCGGCGAGAGCGCCTTTTATATGCTCCCAACTACCAGCGCGTGAACCCCCTCCTTTGCACACGGCACCCTGCTTAAACGGCACGGGAACCCCTTCTTTGCACACAGCCCTACTTTTACCGGTGCGTGGCTTCCTTCTCTACACACGGCTCTAATTCACCGGCGCGTGGGCTCCTTCTCTACACACGGCTCTAATTCACCGGCTCGTATCCTTCTCTACACGCAGCTCTAATTCACTGGCGCGTGGCTTCCTTCTCTACACACGGCTCTAATTCACCGGTGCGTGGGATCCTTCTCTACACACGGCTCTAATTCACCGGCGCGTGGCTTCCTTCTCTACACTTGGCTCTAATTCACCGGCGCGTGGCTTCCTTCTCTACACACGGCTCTAATTCACCGGCTCGTATCCTTCTCTACACACGGCTCTAATTCACCGGCGCGTGGCTTCCTTCTCTACACACGGCTCTAATTCACTGGCGCGTGGCTTCCTTCTCTACACACGGCTCTAATTCACCGGCGCGTGGGTTCCTTCTCTACACACGGCTCTAATTCACTGGCGCGTGGCTTCCTTCTCTACACACGGCTCTAATTCACCGGCGCGTGGGTTCCTTCTCTACACACGGCTCTAATTCACCGGCGCGTGGGCTCCTTCTCTACACACGGCTCTAATTCTCCGGCGCGTGGCTTCCTTCTCTACACACGGCTCTAATTCACTGGCGCGTGGCTTCCTTCTCTACACACGGCTCTAATTCTCCGGCGCGTGGCTTCCTTCTCTACACACGGCTCTAATTCACCGGTGCGTGGGCTCCTCCTCTGTGTTGTTAACAACTGCAGCGCTATATATTAAATTCAACACCCTCTAAGTCAGTGTTGGCATGCAGTCAATTACCCTTGCACCCCACAAACTCTCTCCCCAACATTAATATATACAACTCCATATACATGCATTTAATTAGCATATACATAATGTACATATCATTATATACACTTATGCATATATCAATATATAATTCCCTTTCTGTATTTACATATTTATACAGTAGCCCGATATTAGGCTACAACAGGGTGTGAAGGTCGACAAGGTTTCTAGGTCGACATGGTCTAGGTCAACATGAGTTTTTCACGTTTTATTGGTTTCATTTTCTCCGTACAGTGACAGGGAAGCCCAAATAGTGCACCGTGACCCCTCGCATAGCTCGCTTCGTTCGCCATCCTTCGGGCAAGGTGCCTCGCTGTGCTCGGCACAGGTTACTATTCCCAATCGTAGTCCACGTGGATCGTTAAGTATGAAAATGGTAAAACAAAGAAAAAAAATGTGAACAACTCATGTCGACCTTTTCATACCTCCCAACTGTCCCGATTTTTGTGGAACGTTCCCAATTTTTTGGGTCTGGCCTGCTGTCCCTATCGCGGGCTGCAGTGTTGGGAGTATCCCTGTCACTCGCTGCTCTGCTCACTTCATGCAAAGCAACACCCCCTTTTCAACAGGCCACGCCCCCTTTTTGGAGCCAGTCACACAAGTACAAACAGAAAAATAAAAACACAAACATAAA